>NW_028225741.1:0-183971 GCF_052327205.1 Somniosus microcephalus
CCCCCACTCGCTCTCTCTCTCCCCCCCACTCGTGCTCTCTCTCTCCCCCCCACTCGTGCTCTCTCTCCCCCCCACTCGCGCTCTCTCTCCCACCCACTCGTGCTCTCTCTCCCCCATCACACTCCCCCCCACTCGCGCTCTCTCTCTCCCCCCCACTCGCGCTCTCTCTCCCCCCCACTCGTGCTCTCTCTCCCCCCCACTCGCGCTCTCTCTTCCCCCCACTCGCGCTCTCTCTTCCCCCCCAGTCACTCTCTCTTCCCCCCCAGTCACTCTTCCCCCCCAGTCGATCTCTCTTCCCCCCCAGTCGCTCTCTCTTCCCCCCAGTCGCTCTCTCTTCCCCCCCAGTCGCTCTCTCTTCCCCCCAGTCGCTCTCTCTTCCCCCCGTCGCTCTCTCTTCCCCCCCAGTCGCTCTCTCTTCCCCCCCAGTCGCTCTCTCTTCCCCCCGCAAGTTGCACTCTCTTCCCACCCCCAGTCACTCTCTCTCTTCCCCCCCAGTCGCTCTCTCTCTTCCCCCCCCAGTCGGGCTCTCTCTTCCCCCCCAGTCGCGCTCTCTCTTCCCCCCCAGTCGCTCTCTCTCTTCCCCCCAGTCGCTCTCTCGCTTGCCCCCCAGTCGCTCTCTCTCTTCCCCCCCACTCGCTCTCTCTCTTCCCCCCCACTCGCTCTCTCTCTTCCCCCCCACTCGCTCTCTCTCTTCCCCCCCACTCGCTCTCTCTCTTCCCCCCCCACTCGCTCTCTCTCTTCCCCCCCACTCGCTCTCTCTCTTCCCCCCACTCGCTCTCTCTCTTCCCCCCCACTCGCTCTCTCTCTTCTCCCCCACCCGCTCACTCTCTTCCCCCCCACTCGCTCTCTCTCTTCCCCCCCACTCGCTCTCTCTCTTCCCCCCCACACTCGCTCTCTCTCTTCCCCCCACTCGCTCTCTCTCTTCCCCCCACTCGCTCTCTCTCTTCCCCCCAGCCGCTCTCTCCCTTCCCCCCCAGCCGCTCTCTCTCTTCCCCCCAGCCACTCTCTCTCTTCCCCCCCAGCCGCTCTCTCTCTTCCCCCCAGCCACTCTCTCTCTTCCCCCCAGCCGCTCTCTCTCTTCCCCCCCAGCTGCTCTCTCTCTTCCCCCCAGCCGCTCTCTCTCTTCCCCCCAGCCGCTCTCTCTCTTCCCCCCACTCGCTCTCTCTCTTCCCCCCCCACTCGCTCTCTCTCTTCCCCCCCAGTCACGCTCTCTCTCTTTCCCCCCCGCCCAGTCGCTCTCTCTCTCTCTGCCGCCCCCCCCCCACCCCCCCAGTTGCTCTCTCTCTCTCTTCCGCCCCCCCCCCCAGTCACTCTCTCTCTTCCAACAACAACATGCCCTCAAAAAAGCCTCGGCACCGCCGGGCACTTCAGCAAGTATACTTATAAAACATCTTAGGATTTTCCTTTATTTTGCTCGCCAGTGTTATTTCATGGCCCCTCCTCGCCCTCCTAATTTCTTTTTGAAGTATGCCCCTGCACTTTTTATACTCCTCTAGGGCTTCCTCTGTCTTTAGTCTTTTGTAACTGCCAAAAGCCCCCCTTTTTTCCCTAATGCATTTTTGTATATCCCTTGTCATCCAAGGTTCCCTTTGCTTGTTGGTCCCACCCTTAACCTTTACAGGAACATGTTGGCGTTGCACTCTCTCTATTTCCCTTCTGAAAGTCTCCCACTGCTTTGATGTGGATTTTCCTATAAGTAGCTGCTCCCAGTTCACTTTGGCCAGATCCTTCCCCCAATTTAGAACCCTTATTTCCGGGCCGTCTTTGTCTTTTTCCATGACCACCTTAAATCTCACCGAATTATGGTCACTGTCGCCAAAATGCTCTCCTACTGACACTTCCACCACTTGCCCGGCTACATTCCCTAGAATTAGGTCCAGTACCGCCCCCTCTCTTGTAGGACTTTCTACATGTTGGCTCAAAAAGCTCTCCTGGATGCACTTTAAGAATTCTGCACCCTCTAAGCCTTTCACACTCTGACTATCCCAATTAATATTGGGGAAGTTGAAATCCCCCACTATTATTACCCTATTATTTTCGCACTTCTCTGAGATTTGCCTACATACCTGTTCCTCTATCTCCCCCTGACTGTTTGGGGGCCTATAGTACACTCCCAGCAAAGTGCTTGCCCCCTTTTTGTTTTTAATTTCTACCCATATGGCCTCATTAGAGGAACCCGCTAATATATCATCCCTCCTTACAGCAGTAATTGATTCCTTAATTAATATTGCAACACCCCCTCCCCCTTTTACACCCCCCTCTGTCTCGCCTGAAGATTCTATACCCCGGAATATTGAGCTGCCAGTCCTGACCCTCCCTCAACCATGTCTCCGTGATAGCAACAATATCGTACTCCCATGTGTTCAACAACAACTTCAGTTCATCCACCTTATTTGCAAGACTCCTTGCATTAAAATAAATGCCTTCCAGCCTTGCCATATTCCCTTTCGCCTTCACATATTTGCTCTGCCTTCCCAGCTGACTTGTTTTTTCCTCCGTATTTGGCTGTAAATCACCCCCTACTATAGTTCCACTCTGTATCCCATCCCCCTGCCAAGTTAGTTTAAAACCCCCCCCAGCAGTGCTAGCAAACCTCCCCGCAAGGATATTGGTCCCCCTCTGGTTCAGGTGTAAACCATCCGACTTGTACAAGTCCCACCTTTCCCAGAAGCAGACCCAGTGATCCAGGAAACTAAAGCCCTCCCTCCTGCACCATCCCTTTAGCCACACATTCATCTGTTCTATCTTCCTATTCCTATACTCACTAGCACGTGGCACCGGGAGTGATCCAGAGATTACAACCTTTGAGGTCCAATCTTCCACCTATCTCCCTAAATTCTTGCTGCAGGACCTCATCCCTCTTTTTACCTATGTCGTTGGTACCAATGTGGACCACGACCTCTGGCTGTTCACCCTCCCCCTCCAGAATGCCCTGCAACCGCTCAGTGACATCCTTGACCCTGGCACCAGTGAGGCAACAAACCATCCTGGATTCACGTCTACGGCCACAGAAACGCCTATCTGTTCCCCTTACTATAGAATCCCCTACCACTATTGCTCTCCCACTCTTTTTCCTCCCTTCCTGGGCAGCAGGAGCACCCCCAGTGCCAGGAAGTTGGCTGCTGCTGCCTTCCCCTGGTGAGTCATCCCCCTCAACAGTATCCAAATCGGTATACCTGTTTGAGAGGGGAATGGTCACAGGGGTCTCCTGCACTACCTGCCTGCTTCTATTGCTCCGCCTGGTGGTCACCCATTTCCTTTCTTCCTGTGCAGCCCTTACCTGCGGTGTGACCAACTCACTAAACATGTTATCCACGTCCCTCTCAGCATCGTGAATGCTTCACAACCCATCCACCCGCAGCTCCAGCGCCTCAATGCGGTCTGCTAGTATCTCGTGTGTTTCCCCATTTCATGATAACTTTTGTAAAGTATAATATGCCTGTATCCATTTTAGTTAGTATTGTATTGTTATGATTTGTTTTCCCCTCCCATGTACCCTCTTATTTGCTTGCATTTGATTTGTTTTTCCTTATGGAAAAAATAATCATTTCGTTTTCATTAAACCTGGTCTATAAGAGTATGCTCTGCATTGTAGTTCCTGCACCTAATTCCAGTGTCTAGAACCTAAGGGGTGAGTGGGTCGAACCACTCAAGGTTTTACTGTGCAAGAGAGAGAGAGAGAGAGAGAGAGAGAGAGAGAGGCCTCTGAGAGAGAGAAACCTCTGCGATCTGACGATCTCTAAAGAGAGAAACCCCTTACAGAGCTTTATTCTATATCTAACCAGTGATGTACCTGCCCTAGGGGTGCTTGTTGGGACAGTGTAGATGAACCTTTACTCTGTATCTAAACCATGCTGTAACTGCCCTGGGTGTGTTTGATGAGACAGTGTACAGGGAGCTTTACTCTGTATCTAAACCTTGCTTATAGTAATCTGGGATGTTATGATTAAGGTTATCCACCAGGTGGTGCTTCTTATGTTCATTAATAAATAGACATTCTTATTATGAACACAGCTAGCTTTTGCTAGACACTTTTATTGAGCACATGTGGACTAGGTACAGTATCTGTAGAGGCATCCATCTTGACTGCTGCCTTGTGGGTAGCCTAGTGCCTCATGGGTAATGTAGTCTTAATATACATACAGCTGGGTAGTGTAGTCTTCTATACATACAGCTATATACAGCTCTACACAGCTCTACGGCTCCACCTAGTGTCCACTATAGAATGACATGTTATTGATCATTACAGTGCTGTAGCCAATGCTGCTGCTAAGGTCAGGGGTTGCTTCCTGTTAAGGTCAGGGGTTAGCTTCCTGCTAGGTCAGCAAAGGTGCAATGCATGAAAGCAGGCCTGCCTGGTTGTCTCGCAGTCGTTCAATAAAGTACTCGTATTAATCCTCCTACCTCGCCTCTTCGAGTTCCTTGTCTCGCTACATGGATTTATCACAGTGCTATACCTGCCCTGGAAATGTTTGATGGGACAGTGCAGATGGACCGTTACTCTGTATCTAAACCGTGCTGTACCTGGCCTGGGAATGCTTGATGGGACAGTTTAGAGGGAGCTTTATTCTATATCTAACCCATGCTGTACCTGGCCTGGGAGTGATTGATGGATCTTTGTAGAAAGAGCTTTACGCTGTAACTGAACTGTGCTATAGCTGCCTTGGCAGTTTTTGATGGGACACTGTAGATGGAGCTTTACTCTCCACGTAACCTGTGCACTACCTGCCCTGCAAGTGTTTGAAAGGACGGCATGGAGGGAGTTTTACTTTGTATCTAATCTGTGCTGCACCTGCCCTGGGATTGTTTGATGGGACAGAGTAGAGTGAGCTTTACTCTGTATCTAACCCGTGCTGTACCTGCCCTGGGATTGTTTGATGGGACAGGGTAGAGGGACCTTTACTCTGTATCTAAGTTGTGCTGTATGTGACCTGGGAGTATTTGATGGGATTGTATAGAGGGAGCTTTACTCTGTATCTAACCCATGCTGTACCAGCCCTGGGAGTGTTTTATGGACAATGAAGAGGGACCTTTACTCTGTATGTAACTGTGCTGTACCTGGCTTGGGAGTGTTTGATGGGACAGTGTAGAGTGAGCTTTATTCTGTATCTAAACCACGCTGTACTTAACCTGAGAGTGTTTGATCGGGCAGTGCAGAGGGAGCTTTATTCTGTATCTTACCCGGGCTGTACCTGCCCTGGAAGTGTTTGATGGGACAGTGTAGAGGGCGCTGTATTCTACATCTAACCCGTGCTGTACCTGCCCTGGAAGTGTTTGATGGGACAGTGTAGATGGACCTTTACTCCATATCTAAAGCATGCTGTACCTGCCCTGGGAGTGTTTGATGGGACAGTGTAGAGGGAGCTGTACTTTGTATCTAACCCCGTGCTGTACCTGTCCTGGGATTGTTTGATGGATCTTTGTAGCTTTACTCTGTAGCTAAACTGTGCTATACCTGCCCTGGCAGCTTTTGATGGGACACTGTAGATGGAGCTTTACTCTCTACCTAACCTGTCTACCACCTGCCCTGTGAATGTTTGATGGGCCAGTGTAGAGGGAGCTTTACTCTGCATCTAACCCGGGCTGTATCTTCCCTGGAAATGTTTGATGGGACAGTGTAGAGGAAGCTTTGCTCTGTATCGAAGCTGTACTGTATCTGGCCTGGGAGTGCTTGATGGGACAGTATAGAGGGAGCTTTACTCTGTATCTAACCTGTGCTGTACCTGCCCGTGGAGTGTTTGATGGGACAGTGCAGAGGGAACTTTACTCTGTATCTAAATTGTGCTGTCCCTGCCCGAGGAGTGTTTGATGATGCAATGTAGAGGGAGCATTACTCTGTATCTGAATTGTGCTTTACCTGACCTGGGAGTGTTTGGTGGGATAGTATAGAGGGAGCATTACTCTGTACCTAACCAGTGAACTACCTGCCCTGTGAGTGTTTGATAAGCTGGTGTAGAGGGAGCTTTACTCTGTGCCTAACCTGTGCACTTACTGCCCTGCATGTGATTGATGCAACAGTGTAAAGGGAGCTTTTTTCTATATCCAACGCTGGATGTAATTAACCTGGGAGTGTTTGCTGGAACAGTGTAGATGGACCATTACTCTGTATCTTACACATGCTGTACCTGCCCTGGGAGTGTTTGATGGGAAAGTGCAGAGGGAGCTTTACTCTGTATCTTACCCAAGCTGCACCTGCCCTGCGAGTGTTTGATGGGATGGTCTACAGGAAGCTTTACTCTGTATCTAACCACACCCATCACTGTAACACTCTGATATACCCCACAACCCTCACTGTAACACCGATATACCCCACATACCTCACTGTACACTGATATACCCCACACCCTTCACTACAACACTGATATACCCCACAACCCTCATTGTAACACTGATATACAACACACCACTCACTTTAACACTGATATACACCACACCCCTCACTGTAACACTGATATACCCCACATTGTAACACTGATATACCCCACACCTCTCACTGTAACACTGATATAACCCACACCCCTCACTGTAACACTGATATACCCCACAACGCTCACTGTAAAACACTGATATACCACACACCCCTCACTGGAACACTCTGATTAACCCCCACACCCCTCACTGGAACACCCTGATATACCCCACACCCCTCACTGTAACACTGATATACCCGACAACCCTCACCGTAACACTGATATACCCCACACCCCTCAATTTAACATTCTGATTTACCCCCACCCCTCACTGTAACACTCTGACATACCAAGTCTGGAAGGTGAAGAAGAAGAAGCAGAAGAAGGTGAAGGTGAAGTATGGAGGGTGAAGAAGAAGAAGCAGAAGAAGGAGAAGGAGAAGGTGAAGTCTGGAGGGTGAAGAAGAAGCAGAAGAAGGAGAAGTGAAGGTGAAGTCTGGAGGGTGAAGAAGAAGAAGCAGAAGAAGGAGAAGGAGAAGGTGAGGTCTGGAGGGTGAAGAAGAAGAAGCAGAAGAAGGAGAAGGAGTAGGTGAAGTCTGGTGGGTGCAGAAGAAGAAGCAGAAGAAGGAGAAGGAGAAGGAGAAGTCTGGAAGGTGAAGAAGAAGAAGCAGAAGAAGGAGAAGGAGAAGGAGAAGGTGAAGTCTGGAAGGTGAAGAAGAAGAAGCAGAAGAAGGAGAAGGAGAAGGTGAAGTCTGGAGGGTGAAGAAGAAGAATCAGAAGAAGGTGAAGGAGAAGGTGAAGTCTGGAGGGTAAACAAGAAGAAGCAGAAGAAGGAGTTGGAGAAGGTGAAGTCTGGAGGGTGAAGAAGAAGAAACAGAAGAAGGAGAAGTTGCAGTCTGGAGGTTCAAGAAGAAGAAGCAGAAGAAGCAGAAGGTGAAGTCTGGAGGGTGAAGAAGAAGCAGAAGAAGGAGAAGGAGTAGGTGAAGTTTGGAGGGTGAAGAAGAAGAAGCAGAAGAAGGAGAAGGTGAAGTCTGGAGGGTGAAGAAGAAGAAACAGAAGAAGGAGAAGCTGCAGTCTGGAGGTTCAAGAAGAAGAAGCAGAAGAAGGAGAAGGTGAAGTCTGGAGGGTGAAGAAGAAGCAGAAGAAGGAGAAGGAGAAGGTGAAGTTTGGAGGGTGCAGAAGAAGAAGCAGAATAAGGAGAAGGAGAAGGTGAAGTCTGGAGGGTAAAGAAGAAGAAGCAGGAGAGGGAGAAGGAGAAGGTGAAGTCTGGAGGTTGAAGAAGAAGAAGCAGAAGAAGGAGAAGGAGAAGGAGAAGTCTGGAGGGTGAAGAAGAACAAGCAGCAGAAGCAGAAGGAGAAGATGAAGTCTGGAGGGTGAAGAAGAAGAATCAGAAGAAGGAGAAGGAGAAGGTGAAGTCTGGAGGGTGAAGAAGTAGAAGCAGAAGAAGGAGAAGGTGAAGGTGATATGTGGAGGGAGAAGAAGAAGAAGCGGAAGAATGAGAAGGAGAAGGTGAAGTCTGGAGGGGAAAGAAGAAGAAGCAGAAGAAGGAGAAGTTGAAGTCTGGAGGGTGAAGAAGAAGAAGCAGAAGAAGGAGAAGGTGAAGTCTGGAGCGTGAAGCAGAAGCAGCAGAAGAAGGAGATGGAGAAGGTGAAGTCTGGAGGGTGAAGAAGAAGAAGCAGAAGAAGGAGAAGGAGACGGTGAAGTCTGGAGAGTGAAGAGAAGAAGCAGAAGAAGGAGAAGGAGAAGGGGAAGGCTGGAGGGTGAAGAAGAATAAGCATAAGAAGGAGAAGGAGAAGGTGAAGTCTGGAGGGTGAAGAAGAAGAATCAGAAGATGGAGAAGGAGAAGGGGAAGGCTGGAGGGTGAAGAAGAAAAAGCAGAAGAAGGAGAAGGAGAAGGTGAAGTCTGGAGGGTGAAGAAGCAGCAGCTGACGAAGGAGAAGCAGATGGTGAACTCTGGAGGGTGAAGAAGAAGAAACAGAAGAAGGAGAAGTTGCAGTCTGGAGGTTCAAGAAGAAGAAGCAGAAGAAGGAGAAGGTGAAGTCTGGAGGGTGAAGAAGAATCAGAAGAAGGAGAAGGAGAAGGTGATGTCTGGAGGGTAAAGAAGAAGTAGCAGGAGAAGGAGAAGGAGAAGGTGAAGTCTGGAGGTTGAAGAAGAAGAAGCAGAAGAAGGAGAAGGATAAGGTGAAGTCTGGAGGGTGAAGCAGAAGACGCAGCAGAAGCAGAAGGGGAAGATGAAGTCTGGAGGGTGAAGAAGTAGAAGCAGAAGAAGGAGAAGGTGAAGTCTGGAGGGTGAAGAAGAAGCAGAAGAAGGAGAAGGATAAGGTGAAGTTTGGAGGGTGCAGAAGAAGAAGCAGAATAAGGAGAAGGAGAAGGTGAAGTCTGGAGGGTAAAGAAGAACAAGCAGCAGAAGGAGAAGGAGAAGATGAAGTCTGGAGGGTGAAGAAGAAGAATCAGAAGAAGGAGAAGGAGAAGGTGAAGTCTGGAGGGTAAAGAAGAAGTAGCAGGAGAAGGAGAAGGAGAAGGTGAAGCCTGGAGGTTGAAGAAGAAGAAGCAGAAGGAGAAGGAGAAGGTGAAGTCTGGAGGGTGAAGAAGAACAAGCAGCAGAAGGAGAAGGAGAATATGAAGTCTGGAGGGAGAAGAAGAAGCAGCAGACGAAGGAGAAGGTGATGGTGAAGTCTGTAGGGTGAAGAAGTAGAAGCAGAAGAAGGAGAAGGTGAAGGTGATATGTGGAGAGAGAAGAAGAAGAAGCAGAAGAATGAGAAGGAGAAGGTGAAGTATGGAGGGTAAAGAAGAAGAAGCAGAAGAAGGAGAAGTTGAAGTCTGGAGGGTGAAGAAGAAGTAGCAGAAGAAGGAGAAGTTGAAGTCTGGAGCGTGAAGCAGAAGCAGCAGAAGAAGGAGATGGAGAAGGTGAAGTCGGGAGGGTGAAGAAGCAGAAGCAGAAGAAGGAGAAGGAGACAGTGAAGTCTGGAGGATGAAGAAGAAGATGCAGAAGAAGGAGAAGGAGAAGGTGAAGTATGGAGGATGAAGAAGAATAAGCATAAGAAGGAGAAGGAGACGGTGAAGTCTGGAGAGTGAAGACGAAGATGCAGAAGAAGGAGAAGGAGAAGGGGAAGGCTGGAGGGTGAAGAAGAATAAGCATAAGAAGGAGAAGGAGAAGGTGAAGTCTGGAGGGTGAAGAAGAAGAATCAGAAGATGGAGAAGGAGAAGGGGAAGGCTGGAGGGTGAATAAGAAGCAGCAGAAGAAGGAGAAGGAGAAGGTGAAGACTGGAGGGTGAAGAGGAAGAAGGAGAAGAAGGAGAAGGAGATGGTGAACTCTGGAGGGTCAAGAAGAAGAAGCAGAAGAAGGAGAAGAAGAAGGTGAAGTCTGGAAGGTGAAGCAGAAGAAGGAGAAGGAGAAGGTGAAGTCTGAAGGGTGAAGCAGAAGAAGCAGAAGAAGGAGAAGGAGAAGGTGAAGTCTGGAGGGTGAAGCAGAAGAAGCAGAAGAAGGAGAAGGAGAAGGTGAAGTAAGGAGGGTGAAGCAGAAGAGGCAGAAGAAGGAGAAGGAGAAGGTGAAGTCTGGAGGGTGAAGCAGAAGAAGGAGAAGGAGAAGGTGAAGTCTGGAGAATGAAGCAGAAGAAGCAGAAGAAGGAGAAGGGGAAGGTGAAGTCTGGAGGGTGAAGCAGAAGAAGGAGAAGAAGGAGAAGGAGAAGGTGAAGTCTGGAGGGGGAAGCAGAAGCAGCAGAAGAAGGAGAAGGAGAAGGTGAAGTCTGGAGGGTGAAGCATAAGAAGCAGAAGAAGGAGAAGGTGAAGTCTGGAGGGTGAAGCGGAAGAAGCAGAAGAAGGAGAAGGAGAAGGTGAAGTCTGGAGGGTGAAGCAGAAGAAGCAGAAGAAGGAGAAGGAGAAGCTGAAGTCTGGAGGGTGTAGCAGAAGAAGCAGAAGAAGGAGAAGGAGAAGGTGAAGTCAGGAGTTTGAAGAAGAACAAGCAGAAGAAGGAGAAGGAGAAGGTGAAGTCTGGAGGGTGAAGCAGATGAAGCAGAAGAAGGAGAAGGAGAAGGTGAAGTCTGGAGGGTGAAGCAGAAGAAGCAGAAGAAGGAGGAGGAGAAGGTGAAGTCTGGAGGGTGAAGCAGAAGAAGCAGAAGAAGGAGAAGGAGAAGGTGAAGTCTGGAGGGTGAAGCACAAGAAGCAGAAGAAGGAGAAGGAGCAGGTGAAGTCTGGGGGGTGAAGCAGAAGAAGCAGAAGAAGGAGAAGGAGAAGGTGAAGTCTGGAGGCTGAAGCAGAAGAAGCAGTAGAAGGAGAAACAGAAGGTGAAGTCTGGAGGGTGAAGCAGAGTAAGCAGAAGAAGGAGAAGGAGAAGGTGAAGTCTGGAGGGTGAAGCAGAAGAAGCAGAAGAAGGAGAAGGAGAAGGTGAAGTCTGGAGGGTGAAGCAGATGAAGCAGAGTAAGGAGAAGGTGAATGTGAAGTCTGGAGGGCGAGGCAGAAGAAGCAGAAGAAGGATAAGGAGAAGGTGATGTCTGGAGGGTGAAGCAGAAGAAGCAGAAGCAGGACAAGGAGAAGGTGAAGTCTGGAGGGTGAAGCAGAAGAAGCAGAAGAAGGAGAAGGAGAAGGTGAAGTCTGGAGGGTGAAACAGAAGAAGCAGAATAAGAAGAAGCAGAAGGTGAAGTCTGGAGGGTGAAGCAGAAGAAGCAGAAGATTGAGAAGGAGAAGGTGAAGTCTGGAGGGTGAAGCAGAAGAAGGAGAAGGAGAAGGTGAAGTCTGGAGGGAGAAGCAAAAGAAGCAGAAGAAGGAGAAGGAGAAGGTGAAGTCTGGAGGGTGAAGCAGAAGAAGCAGAAGAAGGAGAAGGAGAAGGTGAAGTCTGGAGGGTGAAGCAGAAAAAGCAGAAGAAGGAGAAGGTGAAGGTGAAGTCTGGAGGGTGAAGCAGAAAAGCAGAAGAAGAAGAAGGAGAAGGTGAAGTCTGGAGGGTGAAGCAGAAGAAGCAGAAGAAGGAGAAGGGGAAGGCGAAGTCTGGAGGGTGAAGCAGAAGAAGCAGAAGAAGGAGAAGGAGAAGGTGAAGTCTGGATGGTGAAGCTGCAGAAGCAGAAGAAGGAGAAGGAAAAGGTGAAGTCTGGAGGGTGAAGCAGAAGAAGCAGAAGAAGGAGAAGGTGAAGTCTGGAGGGTGAAGCACAAGAAGCAGAAGAAGGAGGAAGAGAAGTTGAAGTCTGGAGGGTGAAGCAGAAGAAGCAGAAGAAGGAGAAGGAGAAGGTAAAGTCTGGAGGGTGAAGCAGAAGAAGCAGAAGAAGGAGAAGGAGAAGGTGAAGTCTGGAGGGTGAAGCAGAAGAAGGAGAAGAAGGAGAAGGAGAAGGTGAAGTCTGGAGGGTGAAGCAGAAGAAGCAGAAGAAGGAGACGGAGAAGGTGAAGTCTGGAGGGTGAAGCAGAAGAAGCAGAAGAAGGAGAAGGAGAAGGTGAAGTCTGGAGGGCGAAGCAGAAGAAGCAGAAGAAGGAGAAGGAGAAGGTGAAATATGGAGGGTGATGCAGAAGAAGCAGAAGAAGGAGAAGAAGAAGATAAAGTCTGGAAGGAGAAGCAGAAGAAGGAGAAGGAGAAGGTGAAGTCTGGAGAGTGAAGCAGAAGAAGGAGAAGGAGAAGGTGAAGTCTGGAGGGTGAAGCAAAAGAAGCAGAAGAAGGAGAAGGAGAAGGTGAAGTCTGGAGGGTGAAGCAGATGAAGGAGAAGGAGAAGGTGAAGTCTGGCGGGTGAAGCAGATGAAGCAGAAGAAGGAGAAGGGGAAGGTGAATTCTGGAGGGTGAAGCAGAAGAAGCGGAAGAAGGAGAAGGAGAAGGTGAAGTCTGGAGGGTGAAGCAGAAGAAGGAGAAGGAGAAGGTGAAGTCTGGAGGGTGAAGCAGAAGAAGCAGAAGAAGGAGAAGGTGAAGTCTGGAGGGTGAAGCAGAAGAAGCAGAAGAAGGAGAAGGGGAAGGTGAAGTATGGAGGGTGAAGCAGAAGAATCAGACGAAGGAGAAGGAGAAGGTGAAGTCTGGAGGGTGAAGCAGAAGAAGTAGAAGAAGGAGAAGGAGAAGGTGAAGTCTGGGGGGTGAAGCAGAAGAACCAGAAGAAGGAGAAGGAGAAAGTGAAGTCTGGAGGCTGAAGCAGAAGAAGCAGTAGAAGGAGAAGGAGAAGGTGAAGTCTGGAGGGTGAATCAGAATAAGCAGAAGAAGGAGAAGGAGAAGGTGAAGTCTGGAGCGTGAAGCAGAAGAAGCAGAAGAAGGAGAAGGAGAAGGTGAAGTCTGGAGGGTGAAGCAGAAGAAGCAGAAGAAGGAGAAGGAGAAGGTGAAGTCTGGAGGTGAAGCAGAAGAAGGAGAAGGAGAAGGTGAAGTCTGGAGGGTGAAGCAGAAGAAGGAGAAGGAGAAGGTGAAGTCTGGAGGGTGAAGCAAAAGAAGCAGAAGAAGGAGAAGGAGAAGGTGAAGTCTGGAGTGTGAAGCAGAAGAAGGAGAAGGAGAATGTGAAGTCTGGAGGGTGAAGCAGAAGAAGCAGAAGAAGGAGAAGGAGAAGGTGAAGTCTGGAGGGTGAAGCAGAAGAACGAGAAGGAGAAGGTGAAGTCTGGAGGGTGAAGCAGATGAAGCAGCAGAAGGAGAAGGGGAAGGTGAAGTCTGGAGGGTGAAGCAGAAGAAGCAGAAGAAGGAGAAGGAGAAGGTGAAGTCTGGAGGGTGAAGCAGAAGAAGCAGAAGAAGGAGAAGGAGAAGGTGAAGTCTGGAGGGTGAAGCAGAAGAAGCAGAAGAAGGAGAAGGTGAAGACTGGAGGGTGAAGCAGAAGAAGCAGAAGAAGGAGAAGGAGAAGGTGAAGTCTGGAGGGTGAAGCAGAAGAAGCAGAAGAAGGAGAAGGAGAAGGTGAAGTCTGGAGGGTGAAGCAGAAGAAGCAGAAGAAGGAGAAGGAGAAGTTGAAGTCTGGAGGTTGAAGCAGAAGAAGCAGAAGAAGGAGAAGGAGAAGGTGAAGTCTGGAGGGTGAAGCAGAAGAAGCAGAAGAAGGAGAAGGAGAAGGTGAAGTCTGGAGGGTGAAGCAGAAGAAGCAGAAGAAGGAGAAGGAGAAGGTGAAGTCTGGAGGGTGAAGCAGAAGAAGGAGAAGAAGGAGAAGGCGAAGGTGAAGTCTGGAGGGTGAAGCAGAAGAAGCAGAAGCAGGACAAGGTGAAGGTGAAGTCTGGAGGGTGGAGCAGGAGAAGCAGAAGAAGGAGAAGGTGAAGTCTGGAGGGTGAAGCAGAAGAAGCAGAAGAAGGAGAAGGAGAAGGTGAAGTCTGGAGGGTGAAGCAGGAGAAGCAGAAGAAGGAGAAAGAGAAGGTGAAGTTTGGAGGGTGAAGCAGAAGAAGCAGAAGAAGGAGAAGGAGAAGGTGAAGTCTGGAGGGTGAAGCAGAAGAAGCAGAAGAAGGAGAAGGAGAAGCTAAGTCTGGAGGGAGAAGGAGAAGAAGCAGAAGAAGGAGAAGGAGAAGGTGAAGTCTGGAGGGTGAAGCAGAAGAAGCAGAAGAAGGAGAAGGTGAAGTCTGGAGGGTTAAGCAGAAGAAGCAGAAGAAGGAGAAGGAGAAGGTGAAGTCTGGAGGGTGAAGCAGAAGAAGCAGAAGAAAGAGAAGGAGAAGGTGAAGTCTGGAGGGTGAAGCAGAAGAAGCAGAAGAAGGAGAAGGAGAAGGTGAAGTCTGGAGGGTGAAGCAGAAGAAGCAGAAGAAGGAGAAGGAGAAGGTGAAGTATGGAGGGTGAAGCAGAAGAAGCAGAAGAAGGAGCAGGAGAAGGTGAAGTCTGGAGGGTGAAGCAGAAGAAGCAGAAGCAGGACAAGGAGATGGTGAAGTCTGGAGGGTGGAGCAGAAGAAGCAGACGAAGGAGAAGGAGACGCGAAGTCTGGAGGGTGAAGCAGAAGAAGCAGAAGAAGCAGAAGCAGAAGGTGAAGTCTGGAGGGTGAAGCAGGAGAAGTAGAAGAAGGAGAAAGAGAAGGTGAAGTCTGGAGGGTGAAGCGGAAGAAGCAGAAGAAGGAGAAGGAGAAGGTAAAGTCTGGAGGGTGAAGCAGAAGAAGCAGAAGAAGGAGAAGGAGAAGGTGAAGTCTGGAGGGTGAAGCAGAAGAAGCAGGAGAAGGAGAAGGTGAAATCTGGAGGGTGAAGCAGAAGAAGCAGAAGAAGGAGAAGGAGCAGGTGAAGTCTGGGGGGTGAAGCAGAAGAAGGAGAAGGAGAAGGTGAAGTCTGGAGGGTGAAGTAGAAGAAGCAGACGAAGGAGAAGGAGAAGGTGAAGTCTGGAGGGTGAAGCAGAAGAAGCAGAAGAAGGAGAAGGAGCAGGTGAAGTCTGGGGGGTGAAGCAGAAGAAGCAGAAGAAGGAGAAGGAGAAGGTGAAGTCTGGAGGCTGAAGCAGAAGAAGCAGTAGAAGGAGAAGGAGAAGGTGAAGTCTGGAGGGTGAAGCAGAATAAGCAGAAGAAGGAGAAGGAGAAGGTGAAGTCTGGAGGGTGAAGCAGAAGAAGCAGAAGAAGGAGAAGGAGAAGGTGAAGTCTGGAGGGTGAAGCAGAAGAAGCAGAATAAGGAGAAGGAGAATGTGAAGTCTGGAGGGCGAAGCAGAAGAAGCAGAAGAAGAATAAGGAGAAGGTGAAGTCTGGAGGGTGGAGCAGAAGAAGCAGAAGAAGGAGAAGGTGAAGTCTGGAGGGTGAAGCAGAAGAAGCAGAAGGAGAAGGAGAAGTTGAAGTCTGGAGGGTGAAGCAGGAGAAGCAGAAGAAGGAGAAAGAGAAGGTGAAGTCTGGAGGGTGAAGCAGAAGAAACAGAAGAAGGAGAAGGAGAAGGTGAAGTCTGGAGGGTGAGGCAGAAGAAGCAGAATAAGGAGGAGGAGAAGGTGAAGTCTGGAGGGTGAAGCAGAAGAAGCAGAAGAAGGAGAAGGAGAAGGTGAAGTCTGGAGGGTGAAGCAGAAGAAGCAGAAGAAGGAGAAGGAGAAGGTGAAGTCTGGAGGGTGAAGCAGAAGAAGCAGAAGCAGGACAAGGAGAAGGTGAAGTCTGGAGGGTGGAGCAGAAGAAGCAGACGAAGGAGAAGGAGACGTGATGTCTGGAGGGTGAAGCAGAAGAAGCAGAAGAAGGAGAAGCAGAAGGTGAAGTCTGGAGGGTGAAGCAGGAGAAGCAGAAGAAGGAGAAAGAGAAGGTGAAGTCTGGAGGGTGAAGCAGAAGAAGCAGAAGAAGGAGAAGGAGAAGGTAAAGTCTGGAGGGTGAAGCAGAAGAAGCAGAAGAAGGAGAAGGAGAAGGTGAAGTCTGGAGGGTGAAGCAGAAGAAGCAGGAGAAGGAGAAGGTGAAATCTGGAGGGTGAAGCAGAAGAAGCAGAAGAAGGAGAAGCAGAAGGTGAAGTCTGGAGGGTGAAGCAGGAGAAGCAGAAGAAGGAGAAAGAGAAGGTGAAGACTGGAGGGTGAAGCAGAAGAAGCAGAAGAAGGAGAAGGAGAAGGTCAAGTCTGGAGGGTGAAGCAGAAGAAGCAGAAGAAGGAGAAGCAGAAGGTGAAGTCTGGAGGGTGAAGCAGGAGAAGCAGAAGAAGGAGAAAGAGAAGGTGAAGTCTGGAGGGTGAAGCAGAAGAAGGAGAAGAAGGAGAAGGAGAAGGTGAAGTCTGGAGGGTGAAGCAGAAGAAGCAGAAGAAGGAGACGGAGAAGGTGAAGTCTGGAGGGTGAAGCAGAAGAAGCAGAAGAAGGAGAAGGAGAAGGTGAAGTCTGGAGGGTGAAGCAGAAGAAGCAGAAGAAGGAGAAGGAGAAGGTGAAATCTGGAGGGTGATGCAGAAGAAGCAGAAGAAGGAGAAGAAGAAGATAAAGTCTGGAAGGAGAAGCAGAAGAAGGAGAAGGAGAAGGTGAAGTCTGGAGGGTGAAGCAGAAGAAGGAGAAGGAGAAGGTGAAGTCTGGAGGGTGAAGCAAAGAAGCAGAAGAAGGAGAAGGAGAAGGTGAAGTCTGGAGGGTGAAGCAGAAGAAGGAGAAGGAGAAGGTGAAGTCTGGAGGGTGAAGCAGATGAAGCAGAAGAAGGAGAAGGGGAAGGTGAAGTCTGGAGGGTGAAGCAGAAGAAGCAGAAGAAGGAGAAGGAGAAGGTGAAGTTTGGAGGGTGAAGCAGAAGAAGCAGAAGAAGGAGAAGGAGAAGGTGAAGTCTGGAGGGTGAAGCAGAAGAAGCAGAAGAAGGAGAAGGTGAAGTCTGGAGGATGAAGCAGAAGAAGCAGAAGAAGGAGAAGGGGAAGGTGAAGTATGGAGGGTGAAGCAGAAGAATCAGACGAAGGAGAAGGAGAAGGTGAAGTCTGGAGGGTGAAGCAGAAGAAGCAGAAGAAGGAGAAGGAGCAGGTGAAGTCTGGGGGGTGAAGCAGAAGAACCAGAAGAAGGAGAAGGAGAAGGTAAAGTCTGGAGGCTGAAGCAGAAGAAGCAGTAGAAGGAGAAGGAGTAGGTGAAGTCTGGAGGGTGAATCAGAATAAGCAGAAGAAGGAGAAGGAGAAGGTGAAGTCTGGAGCGTGAAGCAGAAGAAGCAGAAGAAGGAGAAGGAGAAGGTGAAGTCTGGAGGGTGAAGCAGAAGAAGCAGAAGAAGGAGAAGGAGAAGGTGAAGTCTGGAGGGTGAAGCAGAAGAAGGAGAAGGAGAAGGTGAAGTCTGGAGGGTGAAGCAGAAGAAGGAGAAGGAGAAGGTGAAGTCTGGAGGGTGAAGCAAAAGAAGCAGAAGAAGGAGAAGGAGAAGGTGAAGTCTGGAGGGTGAAGCAGAAGAAGGAGAAGGAGTATGTGAAGTCTGGAGGGTGAAGCAGAAGAAGCAGAAGAAGGAGAAGGAGAAGGTGAAGTCTGGAGGGTGAAGCAGAAGAAGGAGAAGGAGAAGGTGAAGTCTGGAGGGTGAAGCAGATGAAGCAGAAGAAGGAGAAGGGGAAGGTGAAGTCTGGAGGGTGAAGCAGAAGAAGCAGAAGAAGGAGAAGGAGAAGGTGAAGTCTGGAGGGTGAAGCAGAAGAAGCAGAAGAAGGAGAAGGAGAAGGTGAAGTCTGGAGGGTGAAGCAGAAGAAGCAGAAGAAGGAGAAGGTGAAGTCTGGAGGGTGAAGCAGAAGAAGCAGAAGAAGGAGAAGGAGAAGGTGAAGTCTGGAGGGTGAAGCAGAAGAAGCAGAAGCAGGACAAGGTGAAGGTGAAGTCTGGAGGGTGGAGCAGGAGAAGCAGAAGAAGGAGAAGGTGAAGTCTGGAGGGTGAAGCAGAAGAAGCAGAAGAAGGAGAAGGAGAAGGTGAAGTCTGGAGGGTGAAGCAGGAGAAGCAGAAGAAGGAGAAAGAGAAGGTGAAGTTTGGAGGGTGAAGCAGAAGAAGCAGAAGAAGGATGAGGAGAAGGTGAAGTCTGGAGGGTGAAGCAGAAGAAGCAGAAGAAGGAGAAGGAGAAGCTAAGTCTGGAGGGTGAAGGAGAAGAAGCAGAAGAAGGAGAAGGAGAAGGTGAAGTCTGGAGGGTGAAGCAGAAGAAGCAGAAGAAGGAGAAGGTGAAGTCTGGAGGGTTAAGCAGAAGAAGTAGAAGAAGGAGAAGGAGAAGGTGAAGTCTGGAGGGTGAAGCAGAAGAAGCAGAAGAAAGAGAAGGAGAAGGTGAAGTCTGGAGGGTGAAGCAGAAGAAGCAGAAGAAGGAGAAGGAGAAGGTGAAGTCTGGAGGGTGAAGCAGAAGAAGCAGAAGAAGGAGAAGGAGAAGGTGAAGTCTGGAGGGTGAAGCAGAAGAAGCAGAAGAAGGAGAAGGAGAAGGTGAAATCTGGAGGGTGAAGCAGAAGAAGCAGAAGAAGGAGAAGGAGAAGGTAAAGTCTGGAGGGTGAAGCAGAAGAAGCAGAAGAAGGAGAAGGAGAAGGTGAAGTCTGGAGGGTGAAGCAGAAGAAGCAGGAGAAGGAGAAGGTGAAATCTGGAGGGTGAAGCAGAAGAAGCAGTAGAAGGAGAAGGAGCAGGTGAAGTCTGGGGGGTGAAGCAGAAGAAGGAGAAGGAGAAGGTGAAGTCTGGAGGGTGAAGTAGAAGAAGTAGAAGAAGGAGAAGGAGAAGGTGAAGTCTGGAGGGTGAAGCAGAAGAAGCAGAAGAAGGAAAAGGAGCAGGTGAAGTCTGGGGGGTGAAGCAGAAGAAGCAGAAGAAGGAGAAGGAGAAGGTGAAGTCTGGAGGCTGAAGCAGAAGAAGCAGTAGAAGGAGAAGGAGAAGGTGAAGTCTGGAGGGTGAAGCAGAATAAGCAGAAGAAGGAGAAGGAGAAGGTGAAGTCTGGAGGGTGAAGCAGAAGAAGCAGAAGAAGGAGAAGGAGAAGGTGAAATCTGGAGGGTGAAGCAGAAGAAGCAGAAGAAGGAGAAGGAGCAGGTGAAGTCTGGGGGGTGAAGCAGAAGAAGGAGAAGGAGAAGGTGAAGTCTGGAGGGTGAAGTAGAAGAAGCAGACGAAGGAGAAGGAGAAGGTGAAGTCTGGAGGGTGAAGCAGAAGAAGCAGAAGAAGGAGAAGGAGCCGGTGAAGTCTGGGGGGTGAAGCAGAAGAAGCAGAAGAAGGAGAAGTAGAAGGTGAAGTCTGGAGGCTGAAGCAGAAGAAGCAGTAGAAGGAGAAGGAGAAGGTGAAGTCTGGAGGGTGAAGCAGAATAAGCAGAAGAAGGAGAAGGAGAAGGTGAAGTCTGGAGGGTGAAGCAGAAGAAGCAGAAGAAGGAGAAGGAGAAGGTGAAGTCTGGAGGGTGAAGCAGAAGAAGCAGAATAAGGAGAAGGAGAATGTGAAGTCTGGAGGGCGAAGCAGAAGAAGCAGAGGAAGGATAAGGAGAAGGTGAAGTCTGGAGGGTGGAGCAGAAGAAGCAGAAGAAGGAGAAGGTGAAGTCTGGAGGGTGAAGCAGAAGAAGCAGAAGAAGGAGAAGGAGAAGGTGAAGTTTGGAGGGTGAAGCAGAAGAAGCAGAAGAAGGAGAAGGAGAAGGTGAAGTCTGGAGGGTGAAGCAGAAGAAGCAGAAGAAGGAGAAGGTGAAGTCTGGAGGATGAAGCAGAAGAAGCAGAAGAAGGAGAAGGGGAAGGTGAAGTATGGAGGGTGAAGCAGAAGAATCAGACGAAGGAGAAGGAGAAGGTGAAGTCTGGAGGGTGAAGCAGAAGAAGCAGAAGAAGGAGAAGGAGCAGGTGAAGTCTGGGGGGTGAAGCAGAAGAACCAGAAGAAGGAGAAGGAGAAGGTAAAGTCTGGAGGCTGAAGCAGAAGAAGCAGTAGAAGGAGAAGGAGTAGGTGAAGTCTGGAGGGTGAATCAGAATAAGCAGAAGAAGGAGAAGGAGAAGGTGAAGTCTGGAGCGTGAAGCAGAAGAAGCAGAAGAAGGAGAAGGAGAAGGTGAAGTCTGGAGGGTGAAGCAGAAGAAGCAGAAGAAGGAGAAGGAGAAGGTGAAGTCTGGAGGGTGAAGCAGAAGAAGGAGAAGGAGAAGGTGAAGTCTGGAGGGTGAAGCAGAAGAAGGAGAAGGAGAAGGTGAAGTCTGGAGGGTGAAGCAAAAGAAGCAGAAGAAGGAGAAGGAGAAGGTGAAGTCTGGAGGGTGAAGCAGAAGAAGGAGAAGGAGAATGTGAAGTCTGGAGGGTGAAGCAGAAGAAGCAGAAGAAGGAGAAGGAGAAGGTGAAGTCTGGAGGGTGAAGCAGAAGAAGGAGAAGGAGAAGGTGAAGTCTGGAGGGTGAAGCAGATGAAGCAGAAGAAGGAGAAGGGGAAGGTGAAGTCTGGAGGGTGAAGCAGAAGAAGCAGAAGAAGGAGAAGGAGAAGGTGAAGTCTGGAGGGTGAAGCAGAAGAAGCAGAAGAAGGAGAAGGAGAAGGTGAAGTCTGGAGGGTGAAGCAGAAGAAGCAGAAGAAGGAGAAGGTGAAGTCTGGAGGGTGAAGCAGAAGAAGCAGAAGAAGGAGAAGGAGAAGGTGAAGTCTGGAGGGTGAAGCAGAAGAAGCAGAAGCAGGACAAGGTGAAGGTGAAGTCTGGAGGGTGGAGCAGGAGAAGCAGAAGAAGGAGAAGGTGAAGTCTGGAGGGTGAAGCAGAAGAAGCAGAAGAAGGAGAAGGAGAAGGTGAAGTCTGGAGGGTGAAGCAGGAGAAGCAGAAGAAGGAGAAGGAGAAGGTGAAGTTTGGAGGGTGAAGCAGAAGAAGCAGAAGAAGGATGAGGAGAAGGTGAAGTCTGGAGGGTGAAGCAGAAGAAGCAGAAGAAGGAGAAGGAGAAGCTAAGTCTGGAGGGTGAAGGAGAAGAAGCAGAAGAAGGAGAAGGAGAAGGTGAAGTCTGGAGGGTGAAGCAGAAGAAGCAGAAGAAGGAGAAGGTGAAGTCTGGAGGGTTAAGCAGAAGAAGTAGAAGAAGGAGAAGGAGAAGGTGAAGTCTGGAGGGTGAAGCAGAAGAAGCAGAAGAAAGAGAAGGAGAAGGTGAAGTCTGGAGGGTGAAGCAGAAGAAGCAGAAGAAGGAGAAGGAGAAGGTGAAGTCTGGAGGGTGAAGCAGAAGAAGCAGAAGAAGGAGAAGGAGAAGGTGAAGTCTGGAGGGTGAAGCAGAAGAAGCAGAAGAAGGAGAAGGAGAAGGTGAAATCTGGAGGGTGAAGCAGAAGAAGCAGAAGAAGGAGAAGGAGAAGGTAAAGTCTGGAGGGTGAAGCAGAAGAAGCAGAAGAAGGAGAAGGAGAAGGTGAAGTCTGGAGGGTGAAGCAGAAGAAGCAGGAGAAGGAGAAGGTGAAATCTGGAGGGTGAAGCAGAAGAAGCAGTAGAAGGAGAAGGAGCAGGTGAAGTCTGGGGGGTGAAGCAGAAGAAGGAGAAGGAGAAGGTGAAGTCTGGAGGGTGAAGTAGAAGAAGTAGAAGAAGGAGAAGGAGAAGGTGAAGTCTGGAGGGTGAAGCAGAAGAAGCAGAAGAAGGAAAAGGAGCAGGTGAAGTCTGGGGGGTGAAGCAGAAGAAGCAGAAGAAGGAGAAGGAGAAGGTGAAGTCTGGAGGCTGAAGCAGAAGAAGCAGTAGAAGGAGAAGGAGAAGGTGAAGTCTGGAGGGTGAAGCAGAATAAGCAGAAGAAGGAGAAGGAGAAGGTGAAGTCTGGAGGGTGAAGCAGAAGAAGCAGAAGAAGGAGAAGGAGAAGGTGAAATCTGGAGGGTGAAGCAGAAGAAGCAGAAGAAGGAGAAGGAGCAGGTGAAGTCTGGGGGGTGAAGCAGAAGAAGGAGAAGGAGAAGGTGAAGTCTGGAGGGTGAAGTAGAAGAAGCAGACGAAGGAGAAGGAGAAGGTGAAGTCTGGAGGGTGAAGCAGAAGAAGCAGAAGAAGGAGAAGGAGCCGGTGAAGTCTGGGGGGTGAAGCAGAAGAAGCAGAAGAAGGAGAAGTAGAAGGTGAAGTCTGGAGGCTGAAGCAGAAGAAGCAGTAGAAGGAGAAGGAGAAGGTGAAGTCTGGAGGGTGAAGCAGAATAAGCAGAAGAAGGAGAAGGAGAAGGTGAAGTCTGGAGGGTGAAGCAGAAGAAGCAGAAGAAGGAGAAGGAGAAGGTGAAGTCTGGAGGGTGAAGCAGAAGAAGCAGAATAAGGAGAAGGAGAATGTGAAGTCTGGAGGGCGAAGCAGAAGAAGCAGAGGAAGGATAAGGAGAAGGTGAAGTCTGGAGGGTGGAGCAGAAGAAGCAAAAGAAGGAGAAGGTGAAGTCTGGAGGGTGAAGCAGAAGAAGCAGAAGGAGAAGGAGAAGTTGAAGTCTGGAGGGTGAAGCAGGAGAAGCAGAAGAAGGAGAAAGAGAAGGTGAAGTCTGGAGGGTGAAGCAGAAGAAACAGAAGAAGGAGAAGGAGAAGGTGAAGTCTGGAGGGTGAGGCAGAAGAAGCAGAAGAAGGAGGAGGAGAAGGTGAAGTCTGGAGGGTGAAGCAGAAGAAGCAGAAGAAGGAGAAGGAGAAGGTGAAGTCTGGAGGGTGAAGCAGAAGAAGCAGAAGAAGGAGAAGGAGAAGGTGAAGTCTGGAGGGTGAAGCAGAAGAAGCAGAAGCAGGACAAGGAGAAGGTGAAGTCTGGAGGGTGGAGCAGAAGAAGCAGACGAAGGAGAAGGAGACGTGAAGTCTGGAGGGTGAAGCAGAAGAAGCAGAAGAAGGAGAAGCAGAAGGTGAAGTCTGGAGGGTGAAGCAGGAGAAGCAGAAGAAGGAGAAAGAGAAGGTGAAGTCTGGAGGGTGAAGCAGAAGAAGCAGAAGAAGGAGAAGGAGAAGGTAAAGTCTGGAGGGAAGAAGCAGAAGAAGGAGAAGGAGAAGGTGAAGTCTGGAGGGTGAAGCAGAAGAAGCAGGAGAAGGAGAAGGTGAAATCTGGAGGGTGAAGCAGAAGAAGCAGAAGAAGGAGAAGCAGAAGGTGAAGTCTGGAGGGTGAAGCAGGAGAAGCAGAAGAAGGAGAAAGAGAAGGTGAAGACTGGAGGGTGAAGCAGAAGAAGCAGAAGAAGGAGAAGGAGAAGGTAAAGTCTGGAGGGTGAAGCAGAAGAAGCAGAAGAAGGAGAAGCAGAAGGTGAAGTCTGGAGGGTGAAGCAGGAGAAGCAGAAGAAGGAGAAAGAGAAGGTGAAGTCTGGAGGGTGAAGCAGAAGAAGGAGAAGAAGGAGAAGGAGAAGGTGAAGTCTGGAGGGTGAAGCAGAAGAAGCAGAAGAAGGAGACGGAGAAGGTGAAGTCTGGAGGGTGAAGCAGAAGAAGCAGAAGAAGGAGAAGGAGAAGGTGAAGTCTGGAGGGTGAAGCAGAAGAAGCAGAAGAAGGAGAAGGAGAAGGTGAAATCTGGAGGGTGATGCAGAAGAAGCAGAAGAAGGAGAAGAAGAAGATAAAGTCTGGAAGGAGAAGCAGAAGAAGGAGAAGGAGAAGGTGAAGTCTGGAGGGTGAAGCAGAAGAAGGAGAAGGAGAAGGTGAAGTCTGGAGGGTGAAGCAGATGAAGCAGAAGAAGGAGAAGGGGAAGGTGAAGTCTGGAGGGTGAAGCAGAAGAAGCAGAAGAAGGAGAAGGAGAAGGTGAAGTTTGGAGGGTGAAGCAGAAGAAGCAGAAGAAGGAGAAGGAGAAGGTGAAGTCTGGAGGGTGAAGCAGAAGAAGCAGAAGAAGGAGAAGGTGAAGTCTGGAGGGTGAAGCAGAAGAAGCAGAAGAAGGAGAAGGGGAAGGTGAAGTATGGAGGGTGAAGCAGAAGAATCAGACGATGGAGAAGGAGAAGGTGAAGTCTGGAGGGTGAAGCAGAAGAAGCAGAAGAAGGAGAAGGAGCAGGTGAAGTCTGGGGGGTGAAGCAGAAGAACCAGAAGAAGGAGAAGGAGAAGGTAAAGTCTGGAGGCTGGAGCAGAAGAAGCAGCAGAAGGAGAAGGATTGGGTGAAGTCTGGAGGGTGAATCAGAATAAGCAGAAGAAGGAGAAGGAGAAGGTGAAGTCTGGAGCGTGAAGCAGAAGAAGCAGAAGAAGGAGAAGGAGAAGGTGAAGTCTGGAGGGTGAAGCAGAAGAAGCAGAAGAAGGAGAAGGAGAAGGTGAAGTCTGGAGGGTGAAGCAGAAGAAGGAGAAGGAGAAGGTGAAGTCTGGAGGGTGAAGCAGAAGAAGGAGAAGGAGAAGGTGAAGTCTGGAGGGTGAAGCAAAAGAAGCAGAAGAAGGAGAAGGAGAAGGTGAAGTCTGGAGGGTGAAGCAGAAGAAGGAGAAGGAGAATGTGAAGTCTGGAGGGTGAAGCAGAAGAAGCAGAAGAAGGAGAAGGAGAAGGTGAAGTCTGGAGGGTGAAGCAGAAGAAGGAGAAGGAGAAGGTGAAGTCTGGAGGGTGAAGCAGATGAAGCAGAAGAAGGAGAAGGGGAAGGTGAAGTCTGGAGGGTGAAGCAGAAGAAGCAGAAGAAGGAGAAGGAGAAGGTGAAGTCTGGAGGGTGAAGCAGAAGAAGCAGAAGAAGGAGAAGGAGAAGGTGAAGTCTGGAGGGTGAAGCAGAAGAAGCAGAAGAAGGAGAAGGTGAAGTCTGGAGGGTGAAGCAGAAGAAGCAGAAGAAGGAGAAGGAGAAGGTGAAGTCTGGAGGGTGAAGCAGAAGAAGCAGAAGCAGGACAAGGTGAAGGTGAAGTCTGGAGGGTGGAGCAGGAGAAGCAGAAGAAGGAGAAGGTGAAGTCTGGAGGGTGAAGCAGAAGAAGCAGAAGAAGGAGAAGGAGAAGGTGAAGTCTGGAGGGTGAAGCAGGAGAAGCAGAAGAAGGAGAAAGAGAAGGTGAAGTTTGGAGGGTGAAGCAGAAGAAGCAGAAGAAGGATGAGGAGAAGGTGAAGTCTGGAGGGTGAAGCAGAAGAAGCAGAAGAAGGAGAAGGAGAAGCTAAGTCTGGAGGGTGAAGGAGAAGAAGCAGAAGAAGGAGAAGGAGAAGGTGAAGTCTGGAGGGTGAAGCAGAAGAAGCAGAAGAAGGAGAAGGTGAAGTCTGGAGGGTTAAGCAGAAGAAGTAGAAGAAGGAGAAGGAGAAGGTGAAGTCTGGAGGGTGAAGCAGAAGAAGCAGAAGAAAGAGAAGGAGAAGGTGAAGTCTGGAGGGTGAAGCAGAAGAAGCAGAAGAAGGAGAAGGAGAAGGTGAAGTCTGGAGGGTGAAGCAGAAGAAGCAGAAGAAGGAGAAGGAGAAGGTGAAGTCTGGAGGGTGAAGCAGAAGAAGCAGAAGAAGGAGAAGGAGAAGGTGAAGTCTGGAGGGTGAAGCAGAAGAAGCAGAAGCAGGACAAGGAGATGGTGAGGTCTGGAGGGTGGAGCAGAAGAAGCAGACGAAGGAGAAGGAGACGTGAAGTCTGGATGCGTGAAGCAGAAGAAGCAGAAGAAGCAGAAGCAGAAGGTGAAGTCTGGAGGGTGAAGCAGGAGAAGCAGAAGAAGGAGAAAGAGAAGGTGAAGTCTGGAGGGTGAAGCGGAAGAAGCAGAAGAAGGAGAAGGAGAAGGTAAAGTCTGGAGGGTGAAGCAGAAGAAGCAGAAGAAGGAGAAGGAGAAGGTGAAGTCTGGAGGGTGAAGCAGAAGAAGCAGGAGAAGGAGAAGGTGAAATCTGGAGGGTGAAGCAGAAGAAGCAGAAGAAGGAGAAGGAGCAGGTGAAGTCTGGGGGGTGAAGCAGAAGAAGGAGAAGGAGAAGGTGAAGTCTGGAGGGTGAAGTAGAAGAAGTAGAAGAAGGAGAAGGAGAAGGTGAAGTCTGGAGGGTGAAGCAGAAGAAGCAGAAGAAGGAGAAGGAGCAGGTGAAGTCTGGGGGGTGAAGCAGAAGAAGCAGAAGAAGGAGAAGGAGAAGGTGAAGTCTGGAGGCTGAAGCAGAAGAAGCAGTAGAAGGAGAAGGAGAAGGTGAAGTCTGGAGGGTGAAGCAGAATAAGCAGAAGAAGGAGAAGGAGAAGGTGAAGTCTGGAGGGTGAAGCAGAAGAAGCAGAAGAAGGAGAAGGAGAAGGTGAATTCTGGAGGGTGAAGCAGATGAAGCAGAATAAGGAGAAGGAGAATGTGAAGTCTGGAGGGCGAAGCAGAAGAAGCAGAAGAAGGATAAGGAGAAGGTGAAGTCTGGAGGGTGGAGCAGAAGAAGCAGAAGAAGGAGAAGGTGAAGTCTGGAGGGTGAAGCAGAAGAAGCAGAAGAAGGAGAAGGAGAAGTTGAAGTCTGGAGGGTGAAGCAGAAGAAGCAGAAGAAAGAGAAGGAGAAGGTGAAGTCTGGAGGGTGAAGCAGAAGAAGCAGAAGAAGGAGAAGGAGAAGGTGAAGTCTTGAGGTTGAAGCAGAAGAAGCAGAAGAAGGAGAAGGAGAAGGTGAAGTCTGGAGGGTGAAGCAGAAGAAGCAGAAGAAGGAGAAGAAGAAGGTGAAGTCTGGAGGGTGAAGCAGAAGAAGCAGAAGAAGGAGAAGGAGAAGGTGAAGTCTGGAGGGTGAAGCAGTAGAAGCAGAAGAAGGAGAAGGAGAAGGTGAAGTCTGGAGGGTGAAGCAGAAGAAGCAGAAGCAGGACAAGGAGAAGGTGAAGTCTGGAGGGTGGAGCAGAAGAAGCAGACGAAGGAGAAGGAGACGTGAAGTCTGCAGGGTGAAGCAGAAGAAGCAGAAGAAGGAGAAGCAGAAGGTGAAGTCTGGAGGGTGAAGCAGGAGAAGCAGAAGAAGGAGAAAGAGAAGGTGAAGTCTGGAGGGTGAAGCAGAAGAAGCAGAAGAAGGAGAAGGAGAAGGTAAAGTCTGGAGGGTGAAGCAGAAGAAGCAGAAGAAGGAGAAGGAGAAGGTGAAGTCTGGAGGGTGAAGCAGAAGAAGCAGGAGAAGGAGAAGGTGAAATCTGGAGGGTGAAGCAGAAGAAGCAGAAGAAGGAGAAGGAGAAGGTGAAGTCTGGAGGGTGAAGCAGAAGAAGCAGAAGAAGGAGAATGAGAAGGTGAAGTCTGGAGGGTGAAGCAGAAGAAGCAGAAGAAGGAGAAGGAGCAGGTGAAGTCTGGGGGGTGAAGCAAAAGAAGGAGAAGGAGAAGGTGAAGACTGGAGGCGGAAGCAGAAGAAGCAGTAGAAGGAAAAGGAGAAGATGAGGTCTGGAGGGTGAAGCAGAATAAGCAGAAGAAGGAGAAGGAGAAGGTGAAGTCTGGAGGGTGAAGCAGAAGAAGCAGAAGAAGGAGAAGGAGAAGGTGAAGTCTGGAGGGTGAAGCAGAAGAAGCAGAATAAGGAGAAGGAGAATGTGAAGTCTGGAGGGCGAAGCAGAAGAAGCAGAAGAAGGATAAGGAGAAGGTGAATCTGGAGGGTGAATCAGAAGAAGTAGAAGAAGGAGAAGGAGAAGTTGAATTCAGGAGAGTGAATCAGAAGAAGCAGAAGAAGGAGAAGGAGAAGGTGAAGTCTGGAGGGTGAAGCAGAAGAAGCAGGAAAAGGAGAAGGTGAAATCTGGAGGGTGAATCAGAAGAAGTAGAAGAAGGAGAAGGAGAAGGTGAAGTCAGGAGGGTGAAGCAGAAGAAGCAGAAGAAGGAGAAGGTGAAGTCTGGAGGGTTAAGCAGAAGAAGTAGAAGAAGGAGAAGGAGAAGGTGAAGTCTGGAGGGTGAAGCAGAAGAAGCAGAAGAAAGAGAAGGAGAAGGTGAAGTCTGGAGGGTGAAGCAGAAGAAGCAGAAGAAGGAGAAGGAGAAGGTGAAGTCTGGAGGGTGAAGCAGAAGAAGCAGAAGAAGGAGAAGGAGAAGGTGAAGTCTGGAGGGTGAAGCAGAAGAAGCAGAAGAAGGAGAAGGAGAAGGTGAAGTCTGGAGGGTGAAGCAGAAGAAGCAGAAGCAGGACAAGGAGATGGTGAGGTCTGGAGGGTGGAGCAGAAGAAGCAGACGAAGGAGAAGGAGACGTGAAGTCTGGATGCGTGAAGCAGAAGAAGCAGAAGAAGCAGAAGCAGAAGGTGAAGTCTGGAGGGTGAAGCAGGAGAAGCAGAAGAAGGAGAAAGAGAAGGTGAAGTCTGGAGGGTGAAGCGGAAGAAGCAGAAGAAGGAGAAGGAGAAGGTAAAGTCTGGAGGGTGAAGCAGAAGAAGCAGAAGAAGGAGAAGGAGAAGGTGAAGTCTGGAGGGTGAAGCAGAAGAAGCAGGAGAAGGAGAAGGTGAAATCTGGAGGGTGAAGCAGAAGAAGCAGAAGAAGGAGAAGGAGCAGGTGAAGTCTGGGGGGTGAAGCAGAAGAAGGAGAAGGAGAAGGTGAAGTCTGGAGGGTGAAGTAGAAGAAGTAGAAGAAGGAGAAGGAGAAGGTGAAGTCTGGAGGGTGAAGCAGAAGAAGCAGAAGAAGGAGAAGGAGCAGGTGAAGTCTGGGGGGTGAAGCAGAAGAAGCAGAAGAAGGAGAAGGAGAAGGTGAAGTCTGGAGGCTGAAGCAGAAGAAGCAGTAGAAGGAGAAGGAGAAGGTGAAGTCTGGAGGGTGAAGCAGAATAAGCAGAAGAAGGAGAAGGAGAAGGTGAAGTCTGGAGGGTGAAGCAGAAGAAGCAGAAGAAGGAGAAGGAGAAGGTGAATTCTGGAGGGTGAAGCAGATGAAGCAGAATAAGGAGAAGGAGAATGTGAAGTCTGGAGGGCGAAGCAGAAGAAGCAGAAGAAGGATAAGGAGAAGGTGAAGTCTGGAGGGTGGAGCAGAAGAAGCAGAAGAAGGAGAAGGTGAAGTCTGGAGGGTGAAGCAGAAGAAGCAGAAGAAGGAGAAGGAGAAGTTGAAGTCTGGAGGGTGAAGCAGAAGAAGCAGAAGAAAGAGAAGGAGAAGGTGAAGTCTGGAGGGTGAAGCAGAAGAAGCAGAAGAAGGAGAAGGAGAAGGTGAAGTCTTGAGGTTGAAGCAGAAGAAGCAGAAGAAGGAGAAGGAGAAGGTGAAGTCTGGAGGGTGAAGCAGAAGAAGCAGAAGAAGGAGAAGGAGAAGGTGAAGTCTGGAGGGTGAAGCAGAAGAAGCAGAAGAAGGAGAAGGAGAAGGTGAAGTCTGGAGGGTGAAGCAGTAGAAGCAGAAGAAGGAGAAGGAGAAGGTGAAGTCTGGAGGGTGAAGCAGAAGAAGCAGAAGCAGGACAAGGAGAAGGTGAAGTCTGGAGGGTGGAGCAGAAGAAGCAGACGAAGGAGAAGGAGACGTGAAGTCTGCAGGGTGAAGCAGAAGAAGCAGAAGAAGGAGAAGCAGAAGGTGAAGTCTGGAGGGTGAAGCAGGAGAAGCAGAAGAAGGAGAAAGAGAAGGTGAAGTCTGGAGGGTGAAGCAGAAGAAGCAGAAGAAGGAGAAGGAGAAGGTAAAGTCTGGAGGGTGAAGCAGAAGAAGCAGAAGAAGGAGAAGGAGAAGGTGAAGTCTGGAGGGTGAAGCAGAAGAAGCAGGAGAAGGAGAAGGTGAAATCTGGAGGGTGAAGCAGAAGAAGCAGAAGAAGGAGAAGGAGAAGGTGAAGTCTGGAGGGTGAAGCAGAAGAAGCAGAAGAAGGAGAAGGAGAAGGTGAAGTCTGGAGGGTGAAGCAGAAGAAGCAGAAGAAGGAGAAGGAGCAGGTGAAGTCTGGGGGGTGAAGCAAAAGAAGGAGAAGGAGAAGGTGAAGACTGGAGGCGGAAGCAGAAGAAGCAGTAGAAGGAAAAGGAGAAGATGAGGTCTGGAGGGTGAAGCAGAATAAGCAGAAGAAGGAGAAGGAGAAGGTGAAGTCTGGAGGGTGAAGCAGAAGAAGCAGAAGAAGGAGAAGGAGAAGGTGAAGTCTGGAGGGTGAAGCAGAAGAAGCAGAATAAGGAGAAGGAGAATGTGAAGTCTGGAGGGCGAAGCAGAAGAAGCAGAAGAAGGATAAGGAGAAGGTGAATCTGGAGGGTGAATCAGAAGAAGTAGAAGAAGGAGAAGGAGAAGTTGAATTCAGGAGAGTGAATCAGAAGAAGCAGAAGAAGGAGAAGGAGAAGGTGAAGTCTGGAGGGTGAAGCAGAAGAAGCAGGAAAAGGAGAAGGTGAAATCTGGAGGGTGAATCAGAAGAAGTAGAAGAAGGAGAAGGAGAAGGTGAAGTCAGGAGGGTGAAGCAGAAGAAGCAGAAGAAGGAGAAGGAGAAGTTGAAGTCAGGAGGGTGAAGCAGAAGAAGCAGAATAAGGAGAAGGAGAAGGTGAAGTCTGGAGGCTGAAGCAGAAGAAGCAGTAGAAGGAGAAGGAGAAGGTGAAGTCTGGAGGGTGAAGCAGAATAAGCAGAAGAAGGAGAAGGAGAAGGTGAATTCTGGAGGGTGAAGCAGAAGAAGCAGAAGAAGGAGAAGGAGAAGGTGAAGTCTGGAGGGTGAAGCAGAAGAAGCAGAATAAGGAGATGGAGAATGTGAAGTCTGGAGGGTGAAGCAGAAGAAGCAGAAGAAGGATAAGGAGAAGGTGAAGTCTGGAGGGTGGACCAGAAGAAGCAGAAGAAGGAGAAGGTGAAGTCTGGAGGGTGAAACAGAAGAAGCAGAAGAAGGAGAAGGAGAAGTTGAAGTCTGGAGGGTGAAGCAGGAGAAGCAGAAGAAGGAGAAAGAGAAGGTGAAGTCTGGAGGGTGAAGCAGAAGAAGCAGAAGAAGGAGAAGGAATGGTGAAGTCTGGAGGGTGAGGCAGAAGAAGCAGAAGAAGGAGAAGGAGAAGGTGAAGTCTGGAGGGTGAAGCAGAAGAAGCAGAAGAAGGAGAAGGAGAAGGTGAAGTCGGAGGGTGAAGCAGAAGAAGCAGAAGAAGGAGAAGGTGAAGTCTGGAGGGTTAAGCAGAAGAAGCAGAAGAAGGAGAAGGAGAAGCTGAAGTCTGGAGGGTGAAGCAGAAGAAGCAGAAGAAAGAGAAGGAGAAGGTGAAGTCTGGAGGGTGAAGCAGAAGAAGCAGAAGAAGGAGAAGGAGAAGGTGAAGTCTTGAGGTTGAAGCAGAAGAAGCAGAAGAAGGAGAAGGAGAAGGTGAAGTCTGGAGGGTGAAGCAGAAGAAGCAGAAGAAGGAGAAGGAGAAGGTGAAGCCTGGAGGGTGAAGCAGAAGAATCAGAAGAAGGAGAAGGAGAAGGTGAAGTCTGGAGGGTGAAGCAGAAGAAGCAGAAGAAGGAGAAGGAGAAGGTGAAGTCTGGAGGGTGAAGCAGAAGAAGCAGAAGCAGGACAAGGAGAAGGTAAAGTCTGGAGGGTGGAGCAGAAGAAGCAGACGAAGGAGAAGGAGACGTGAAGTCTGGAGGGTGAAGCAGAAGAAGCAGAAGAAGGAGAAGCAGAAGGTGAAGTCTGGAGGGTGAAGCAGGAAAATCAGAAGAAGGAGAAAGAGAAGGTGAAATCTGGAGGGTGAAGCAGAAGAAGCAGGAGAAGGAGAAGGTGAAATCTGGAGGGTGAAGCAGAAGAAGCAGAAGAAGGAGAAGGAGCAGGTGAAGTCTTGGGGGTGAAGCAGAAGAAGGAGAAGAAGGAGAAGGAGAAGGTGAAGTCTGGAGGGTGAAGCAGAAGAAGCAGACGAAGGAGAAGGAGAAGGTGAAGTCTGGAGGGTGAAGCAGAAGAAGCAGAAGAAGGAGAAGGAGCAGGTGAAGTCTGGGGGGTGAAGCAGAAGAAGCAGAAGAAGGAGAAGGAGAAGGTGAAGACTGGAGGCTGAAGCAGAAGAAGCAGTAGAAGGAAAAGGAGAAGGTGAGGTCTGGAGGGTGAAGCAGAATAAGCAGAAGAAGGAGAAGGAGAAGGTGAAGTCTGGAGGGTGAAGCAGAAGAAGCAGAAGAAGGAGAAGGAGAAGGTGAAGTCTGGAGGGTGAAGCAGAAGAAGCAGAAGAAGGAGAAGGAGAAGGTGAAGTCAGGAGGGTGAATCTGAAGAAGCAGAAGAAGGAGAAGGAGAAGGTGAAGTCTGGAGGGTGAAGCAGAAGAAGTAGAAGAAGGAGAAGGAGAAGGTGAAGTCTCGAGGGTGAATCAGAAGAAGTAGAAGAAGGAGAAGGAGAAGGTGAAGTCAGGAGGGTGAATCAGAAGAAGCAGGAGAAGGAGAAGGTGAAGTCAGGAGGGTGAATCAGAAGAAGCAGAAGAAGGAGAAGGAGAAGGTAAAGTCAGTAGGGTGAATCAGAAGAAGCAGAAGAAGGAGAAGGAGAAGGTGAAGTCTGGAGGGTGAATCAGAAGAAGTAGAAGAAGGAGAAGGAGAAGGTGAAGTCAGGAGGGTGAAGCAGAAGAAGCAGAAGAAGGAGAAGGAGAAGGTGAAGTCTGGAGGGGGAATCAGAAGAAGCAGAAGAAGGAGAAGGTGAAGGTGAAGTCTGGAGGGTGAAGCAGAAGAAGTAGAAGAAGGAGAAGGAAAAGGTGAAGTCTGGAGGGTTAATCAGAAGAAGTAGAAGAAGGAGAAGGAGAAGGTGAAGTCTGGAGGGTGAAACAGAAGAAGCAGAAGAAGGAGAAGAAGAAGGTGAAGTCTGGAGGGTGAATCAGAAGAAGTAGAAGAAGGAGAAAGAGAAGGTGAAGTCAGGAGGGTGAATCAGAAGAAGCAGAAGAAGGAGAAGGAGAAGGTGAAGTCTGGAGGGTGAATCAGATGAAGTAGAAGAAGGAGAAGGAGAAGGAGAAGGTGAAGTCTGGAGGGTGAATCAGAAGAAGTAGAAGAAGGAGAAGGAAAAGGTGAAGTCTGGAAGGTGAATCAGAAGAAGCAGAAGAAGGAGATGGAGAAGGTGAAGTCTGGAGGGTGAATCAGAAGAAGCAGAAGAAGGAGAAGGAGAAGGTGAAGTCTGGAGGGTGAATCAGCAGAAGCAGAAGAAGGAGAAGGAGATGGTGAAGTCTGGAGGGTGAATCAGAAGAAATAGAAGAAGGAGAAGGAGAAGGTGAAGTCTGGAGGGTGAATCAGACGAAGTAGAAGAAGGAGAAGGAGAAGGTGCAGTCTGGAGGGTGAATCAGAAGAAGTAGAAGAAGGAGAAGGAAAAGGTGAAGTCTGGAGGGTGAATCAGAAGAAGCAGAAGAAGGAGAAGGAGAAGGTGAAGTCTGGAGGGTGAATCAGCAGAAGCAGAAAAAGGAGAAGGAGATGGTGAAGTCTGGAGGGTGGATCAGAAGAAATAGAAGAAGGAGAAGGAGTAGGTGAAGTCTGGAGGGTGAATCAGAAGAAGCAGAAGAAGGAGAAGGAGAAGGTGAAGTCAGTAGGGTGAATCAGAAGAAGCAGAAGAAGGAGAAGGAGAAGGTGAAGTCTGGAGGGTGAATCAGAAGAAGTAGAAGAAGGAGAAGGAGAAGGTGAAGTCAGGAGGGTGAAGCAGAAGAAGCAGAAGAAGGAGAAGGAGAAGGTGAAGTCTGGAGGGGGAATCAGAAGAAGCAGAAGAAGGAGAAGGTGAAGGTGAAGTCTGGAGGGTGAAGCAGAAGAAGTAGAAGAAGGAGAAGGAAATGGTGAAGTCTGGAGGGTGAATCAGAAGAAGTAGAAGAAGGAGAAGGAGAAGGTGAAGTCTGGAGGGTGAAGCAGAAGAAGCAGAAGAAGGAGAAGAAGAAGGTGAGGTCTGGAGGGTGAATCAGAAGAAGTAGAAGAAGGAGAAAGAGAAGGTGAAATCAGGAGGGTGAATCAGAAGAAGCAGAAGAAGGAGTAGGAGAAGGTGAAGTCTGGAGGGTGAATCAGATGAAGTAGAAGAAGGAGAAGGAGAAGGAGAAGGTGAAGTCTGGAGGGTGAATCAGAAGAAGTAGAAGAAGGAGAAGGAAAAGGTGAAGTCTGGAAGGTGAATCAGAAGAAGCAGAAGAAGGAGATGGAGAAGGTGAAGTCTGGAGGGTGAATCAGAAGAAGCAGAAGAAGGAGAAGGAGAAGGTGAAGTCTGGAGGGTGAATCAGCAGAAGCAGAAGAAGGAGAAGGAGATGGTGAAGTCTGGAGGGTGAATCAGAAGAAATAAAAGAAGGAGAAGGAGAAGGTGAAGTCTGGAGGGTGAATCAGACGAAGTAGAAGAAGGAGAAGGAGAAGGTGAAGTCTGGAGGGTGAATCAGAAGAAGTAGAAGAAGGAGAAGGAAAAGGTGAAGTCTGGAGGGTGAATCAGAAGAAGCAGAAGAAGGAGAAGGAGAAGGTGAAGTCTGGAGGGTGAATCAGCAGAAGCAGAAAAAGGAGAAGGAGATGGTGAAGTCTGGAGGGTGAATCAGAAGAAATAGAAGAAGGAGAAGGAGAAGGTGAAGTCTGGAGGGTGAAACTGAAGAAGCAGAAGAAGGAGAAGGATAAGGTGAAGTCTGGAGGGTGAATCAGTAGAAGCAGAAGAAGGAGAAGGAGATGGTGAAGTCTGGAGGGTGAATCAGAAGAAGTAGAAGAAGGAGAAGGAGAAGTTGAAGTCAGGAGAGTGAATCAGAAGAAGCAGAAGAAGGAGAAGGAGAAGGTGAAGTCAGAAGGGTGAATCAGAAGAAGTAGAAGAAGGAGAAGGAGATGGTGAAGTCTGGAGGGTGAATCAGAAGAAGCAGAAGAAGGGGAAGGAGAAGGTGAAGTCAGGAGGGTGAAGCAGAAGAAGTAGAAGAAGGAGAAGGAGAAGGTGAAGTCAGGAGGGTGAAGCAGAAGAAGTAGAAGAAGGAGAAGGAGAAGGTGAAGTCAGGAGGGTGAATCAGAAGAAGCAGAAGAAGGAGAAGGAGAAGGTGAAGTCAGGAGGGTGAATCAGAATAAGTAGAAGAAGGAGAAGGAGAAGGTGAAGTCAGGAGGGTGAATCAGAAGAAGTAGAAGAAGGAGAAGGAGAAGGTGAAGTCTGGAGGGTGAAGCAGAAGAAGCAGAAGAAGGAGAAGGAGAAGGTGAAGTCTGGAGGGTGAATCAGAAGAAGCAGAAGAAGGAGAAGGAGAAGGTGAAGCCTGGAGTGTGAAGCAGAAGAAGCAGAAAAGGAGAAGGAGAAGGTGAAGTCTGGAGGGTGAATCAGAAGAAGCAGGAGAAGGAGAAGGAGAAGTCAGGAGGGTGAAGCAGAAGAAGTAGAAGAAGGAGAAGGAGAAGGTGAAGTCAGGAGGGTGAATCAGAAGATGCAGAAGAAGGAGAAGTTGAAGGTGAAGTCAGGAGGGTGAATCAGAAGAAGTAGTAGAAGGAGAAGGAGAAGGTGAAGTCAGGAGGGTAAAGCAGAAGAAGCAGAAGAAGGAGAAGGAGCAGGTGAAGTCTGGGGGGTGAAGCAGACGAAGCAGAAGAAGGAGAAGGAGAAGGTGAAGACTGGAGGCTGAAGCAGAAGAAGCAGTAGAAGGAGAAGGAGAAGGTGAGGTCTGGAGGGTGAAGCAGAATAAGCAGAAGAAGGAGAAGGAGAAGGTGAAGTGTGGAGGGTGAAGCAGAAGAAGCAGAAGAAGGAGAAGGAGAAGGTGAAGTCTGGAGGGTGAAGCAGAAGAAGCAGAATAAGGAGAAGGAGAATGTGAAGTCAGGAGGGTGAATCGGAAGAAGAAGAAGAAGGAGAAGGAGAAGGTGAAGTCTGGACGGTGAATCAGAAGAAGTAGAAGAAGGAGAAGGAGAAAGTGAAGTCAGGAGGGTGAATCAGAAGAAGCAGAAGAAGGAGAAGGAGAAGGTGACGTCTGGAGGGTGAAGCAGAAGAAGCAGAAGAAGGAGAAGGAGAAGGTGAAGTCTGGAGGGTGAATCAGAAGAAGTAGAAGAAGGAGAAGGAGAAGGTGAAGTCAGGAGAGTGAATCAGAAGAAGCAGAAGAAGGAGAAGGAGAATGTGAAGTCAGGAGGGTGAAGCAGAAGAAGTAGAAGAAGGAGAAGGAGAAGGTGAAGTCAGGAGGTTGAATCAGAAGATGCCGAAGAAGGAGAAGGAGAAGGTGAAGTCAGGAGAGTGAATCAGAAGAAGTAGAAGAAGGAGAAGGAGGAGGTGAAGTCTGGAGGGTGAATCAGAAGAAGCAGAAGAAGGAGAAGGAGAAGGTGAAGTCTGGAAGTTGAAGCAGCAGAAGCAGAAGAAGGAGAAGGAGAAGGTGAAGTCAGGAGGGTGAATCAGAAGAAGTAGAAGAAGGAGAAGGAGAAGGTGAAGTCAGGAGGGTGAATCAGAAGAAGGAGAAGGAGAAGGTAAAGTCAGGCGGGTGAATCAGAAGAAGTAGAAGGAGAAGGAGAAGGTGAAGTCTGGAGGGTGAAGCAGAAGAAGTAGAAGAAGGAGAAGGAGAAGGTGAAATCAGGAGCGTGAAGCAGAAGAAGCAGAAGAAGGAGAAGGAGAAGGTGAAGTCTGGAGGGTGAATCAGAAGAAGCAGAAGAAGGAGAAGGAGAAGGTGAAGTCAGGAGGGTGAATCAGAATAAGTAGAAGAAGGAGAAGGAGAAGGTGAAGTCAGGAGGGTGAATCAGAAGAAGTAGAAGAAGGAGAAGGAGAAGGTGAAGTCTGGAGGGTGAAGCAGAAGAAGTAGAAGAAGGAGAAGGTGAAGTCAGGGGGGTGAAGCAGAAGAAGCAGAAGAAGGAGAAGGAGAAGGTGAAGTCAGGAGGGTGAAGCAGAAGAAGTAGAAGAAGGAGAAGGAGAAGGTGAAGTCAGGAGGGTGAAGCAGAAGAAGTAGAAGAAGGAGAAGGAGAAGCTGAAGTCAGGAGGGTGAATCAGAAGAAGCAGAAGAAGGAGAAGGAGAAGGTGAAGTCAGGAGGGTGAATCAGAAGAAGTAGAAGAAGGAGAAGGAGAAGGTGAAGTCTGGAGGGTGAAGCAGAAGAAGTAGAAGAAGGAGAAGGTGAAGTTAGGGGGGTGAAGCAGAAGAAGCAGAAGAAGGAGAAAGAGAAGGTGAAGTCTGGAGGGTGAATCAGAAGAAGCAGAAGAAGGAGAAGGAGAAGGTGAAGTCTGGAGGGTGAATCAGAAGAAGCAGAAGAAGGAGAAGGAGAAGGTGAAGTCTGGAGGGTGAATCAGAAGAATCAGAAGAAGGAGAAGGAGAAGGAGAAGTCAGGAGGGTGAAGCAGAAGAAGTAGAAGAAGGAGAAGGAGAAGTCAGGAGGGTGAATCAGAAGATGCAGAAGAAGGAGAAGTTGAAGGTGAAGTCAGGAGGGTGAATCAGAAGAAGTAGAAGAAGGAGAAGGAGAAGGTGAAGTCAGGAGGGTAAAGCAGAAGAAGCAGAAGAAGGAGAAGGAGCAGGTGAAGTCTGGGGGGTGAAGCAGACGAAGCAGAAGAAGGAGAAGGAGAAGGTGAAGACTGGAGGCTGAAGCAGAAGAAGCAGTAGAAGGAGAAGGAGAAGGTGAGGTCTGGAGGGTGAAGCAGAATAAGCAGAAGAAGGAGAAGGAGAAGGTGAAGTCTGGAGGGTGAAGCAGAAGAAGCAGAAGAAGGAGAAGGAGAAGGTGAAGTCTGGAGGCTGAAGCAGAAGAAGCAGAATAAGGAGAAGGAGAATGTGAAGTCAGGAGGGTGAATCGGAAGAAGAAGAAGAAGGAGAAGGAGAAGGTGAAGTCTGGAGGGCGAATCAGAAGAAGTAGAAGAAGGAGAAGGAGAAAGTGAAGTCAGGAGGGTGAATCAGAAGAAGCAGAAGAAGGAGAAGGAGAAGGTGACGTCTGGAGGGTGAAGCAGAAGAGCAGAAGAATGAGAAGGAGAAGGTGAAGTCTGGAGGGTGAATCAGAAGAAGTAGAAGAAGGAGAAGGAGAAGGTGAAGTCAGGAGAGTGAATCAGAAGAAGCAGAAGAAGGAGAAGGAGAATATGAAGTCAGGAGGGTGAATCAGAAGAAGTAGAAGAAGGAGAAGTTGAAGGTGAAGTCAGGAGGGTGAATCAGAAGAAGGAGAAGGAGAAGGTGAAGTCAGGCGGGTGAATCAGAAGAAGTAGAAGGAGAAGGAGAAGGTGAAGTCTGGAGGGTGAAGCAGAAGAAGTAGAAGAAGGAGAAGGAGAAGGTGAAATCAGGAGCGTGAAGCAGAAGAAGCAGAAGAAGGAGAAGGAGAAGCTGAAGTCTGGAGGGTGAATCAGAAGAAGCAGAAGAAGGAGAAGGAGAAAGTGAAGTCAGGAGGGTGAATCAGAATAAGTAGAAGAAGGAGAAGGAGAAGGTGAAGTCAGGAGGGTGAATCAGAAGAAGTAGAAGAAGGAGAAGGAGAAGGTGAAATCTGGAGGGTGAAGCAGAAGAAGTAGAAGAAGGAGAAGGTGAAGTCAGGGGGGTGAAGCAGAAGAAGCAGAAGAAGGAGAAGGAGAAGGTGAAGTCTGGAGGGTGAATCAGAAGAAGCAGAAGAAGGAGAAGGAGAAGGTGAAGTCTGGAGGGTGAATCAGAAGAAGCAGAAGAAGGAGAAGGAGAAGGAGAAGCCTGGAGTGTGAAGCAGAAGAAGCAGAAAAGGAGAAGGAGAAGGTGAAGTCTGGAGGGTGAAGCAGAAGAAGCAGAATAAGGAGAAGGAGATTTTGAAGTCTGGAGGGTGAAGCAGAAGAAGCAGAAGAAGGAGAAGGTGAAGTCAGGGGGGTGAAGCAGAAGAAGCAGAAGAAGGAGAAGGAGAAGGTGAAGTCTGGAGGGTGAAGCAGAAGAAGTAGAAGAAGGAGAAGGTGAAGTTAGGGGGGTGAAGCAGAAGAAGCAGAAGAAGGAGAAGGAGAAGGTGAAGTCAGGAGGGTGAATCAGAAGAAGTAGAAGAAGGAGAAGGAGAAGGTGAAGTCAGGAGGGTGAATCAGAAGAAGGAGAAGGAGAAGGTGAAGTCAGGCGGGTGAATCAGAAGAAGTAGAAGGAGAAGGAGAAGGTGAAGTCTGGAGGGTGAAGCAGAAGAAGTAGAAGAAGGAGAAGGAGAAGGTGAAATCAGGAGCGTGAAGCAGAAGAAGCAGAAGAAGGAGAAGGAGAAGGTGAAGTCTGGAGGGTGAATCAGAAGAAGCAGAAGAAGGAGAAGAAGAAGGTGAAGTCAGGAGGGTGAATCAGAATAAGTAGAAGAAGGAGAAGGAGAAGGTGAAGTCAGGAGGGTGAATCAGAAGAAGTAGAAGAAGGAGAAGGAGAAGGTGAAGTCTGGAGGGTGAAGCAGAAGAAGTAGAAGAAGGAGAAGGTGAAGTCAGGGGGGTGAAGCAGAAGAAGCAGAAGAAGGAGAAGGAGAAGGTGAAGTCAGGAGGGTGAAGCAGAAGAAGTAGAAGAAGGAGAAGGTGAAGTCAGGAGGGTGAAGCAGAAGAAGAAGAAGAAGGAGAAGGAGAAGCTGAAGTCAGGAGGGTGAATCAGAAGAAGCAGAAGAAGGAGAAGGAGAAGGTGAAGTCAGGAGGGTGAATCAGAATAAGTAGAAGAAGGAGAAGGAGAAGGTGAAGTCAGGAGGGTGAATCAGAAGAAGTAGAAGAAGGAGAAGGAGAAGGTGAAGTCTGGAGGGTGAAGCAGAAGAAGTAGAAGAAGGAGAAGGTGAAGTTAGGGGGGTGAAGCAGAAGAAGCAGAAGAAGGAGAAGGAGAAGGTGAAGTCTGGAGGGTGAATCAGAAGAAGCAGAAGAAGGAGAAGGAGAAGGTGATGTCTGGAGGGTGAATCAGAAGAAGCAGAAGAAGGAGAAGGAGAAGGTGAAGCCTGGAGTGTGAAGCAGAAGAAGCAGAAATGGAGAAGGAGAAGGTGAAGTCTGGAGGGTGAATCAGAAGAATCAGAAGAAGGAGAAGGAGAAGGAGAAGTCAGGAGGGTGAAGCAGAAGAAGTAGAAGAAGGAGAAGGAGAAGTCAGGAGGGTGAATCAGAAGATGCAGAAGAAGGAGAAGTTGAAGGTGAAGTCAGGAGGGTGAATCAGAAGAAGTAGAAGAAGGAGAAGGAGAAGGTGAAGTCAGGAGGGTAAAGCAGAAGAAGCAGAAGAAGGAGAAGGAGCAGGTGAAGTCTGGGGGGTGAAGCAGACGAAGCAGAAGAAGGAGAAGGAGAAGGTGAAGACTGGAGGCTGAAGCAGAAGAAGCAGTAGAAGGAGAAGGAGAAGGTGAGGTCTGGAGGGTGAAGCAGAATAAGCAGAAGAAGGAGAAGGAGAAGGTGAAGTCTGGAGGGTGAAGCAGAAGAAGCAGAAGAAGGAGAAGGAGAAGGTGAAGTCTGGAGGCTGAAGCAGAAGAAGCAGAATAAGGAGAAGGAGAATGTGAAGTCAGGAGGGTGAATCGGAAGAAGAAGAAGAAGGAGAAGGAGAAGGTGAAGTCTGGAGGGCGAATCAGAAGAAGTAGAAGAAGGAGAAGGAGAAAGTGAAGTCAGGAGGGTGAATCAGAAGAAGCAGAAGAAGGAGAAGGAGAAGGTGACGTCTGGAGGGTGAAGCAGAAGAAGCAGAAGAAGGAGAAGGAGAAGGTGAAGTCTGGAGGGTGAATCAGAAGAAGTAGAAGAAGGAGAAGGAGAAGGTGAAGTCAGGAGAGTGAATCAGAAGAAGCAGAAGAAGGAGAAGGAGAATATGAAGTCAGGAGGGTGAATCAGAAGAAGTAGAAGAAGGAGAAGGAGAAGGTGAAGTCAGGAGGGTGAATCAGAAGAAGGAGAAGGAGAAGGTGAAGTCAGGCGGGTGAATCAGAAGAAGTAGAAGGAGAAGGAGAAGGTGAAGTCTGGAGGGTGAAGCAGAAGAAGTAGAAGAAGGAGAAGGAGAAGGTGAAATCAGGAGCGTGAAGCAGAAGAAGCAGAAGAAGGAGAAGGAGAAGGTGAAGTCTGGAGGGTGAATCAGAAGAAGCAGAAGAAGGAGAAGGAGAAAGTGAAGTCAGGAGGGTGAATCAGAATAAGTAGAAGAAGGAGAAGGAGAAGGTGAAGTCAGGAGGATGAATCAGAAGAAGTAGAAGAAGGAGAAGGAGAAGGTGAAGTCTGGAGGTTGAAGCAGAAGAAGTAGAAGAAGGAGAAGGTGAAGTCAGGGGGGTGAAGCAGAAGAAGCAGAAGAAGGAGAAGGAGAAGGTGAAGTCTGGAGGGTGAATCAGAAGAAGCAGAAGAAGGAGAAGGAGAAGGTGAAGTCTGGAGGGTGAATCAGAAGAAGCAGAAGAAGGAGAAGGAGAAGGAGAAGCCTGGAGTGTGAAGCAGAAGAAGCAGAAAAGGAGAAGGAGAAGGTGATGTCTGGAGGGTGAAGCAGAAGAAGCAGAATAAGGAGAAGGAGATTTTGAAGTCTGGAGGGTGAAGCAGAAGAAGCAGAAGAAGGAGAAGGTGAAGTCAGGGGGGTGAAGCAGAAGAAGCAGAAGAAGGAGAAGGAGAAGGTGAAGTCTGGAGGGTGAATCAGAAGAAGCAGAAGAAGGAGAAGGAGAAGGTGAAGTCTGGAGGGTGAATCAGAAGAAGCAGAAGAAGGAGAAGGAGAAGGTGAAGCCTGGAGTGTGAAGCAGAAGAAGCAGAAAAGGAGAAGGAGAAGGTGAAGTCTGGAGGGTGAATCAGAAGAAGCAGAAGAAGGAGAAGGGGAAGTTGAAGTCAGGAGAGTGAATCAGAAGAAGCAGAAGAAGGAGAAGGAGAAGGTGAAGTCTGGAGGGTTAAGCAGAAGAAGCAGAAGAAGGAGATGGAGAAGGTGAAGTCTGGAGGGTGAATCAGAAGAAGCAGAAGAAGGAGAAGGAGAAGGTGAAGTCTGGAGGGTGAATCAGAAGAAGTAGAAGAAGGAGAAGGAGAAGGTGAAGTCAGGAGCGTGAATCAGAAGAAGCAGGAGAAGGAGAAGGAGAAGGTGAAGTCTGGAGGGTGAAGCAGAAGAAGTAGAAGAAGGAGAAGGAGAAGGTGAAGTCTGGAGGGTGAATCAGAAGAATTAGAAGAAGGAGAAGGAGAAGGTGAAGTCTGGAGGGTGAAGCAGAAGAAGCAGAAGAAGGAGAAGAAGAAGGTGAAGTCTGGAGGGTGAATCAGAAGAAGTAGAAGAAGGAGAAAGAGAAGGTGAAGTCAGGAGGGTGAATCAGAAGAAGCAGAAGAAGGAGAAGGAGAAGGTGAAGTCTGGAGGGTGAATCAGAAGAAGCAGAAGAAGGAGAAGGTGAAGGTGAAGTCTGGAGGGTGAAGCCGAAGAAGTAGAAGAAGGAGAAGGAGAAGGTGAAGTCTGGAGGGTGAATCAGAAGAAGTAGAAGAAGGAGAAGGAGAAGGTGGAGTCTGGAGGGTGAAGCAGAAGAAGCAGAAGAAGGAGAAGAAGAAGGTGAAGCCTGGAGGGTGAATCAGAAGAAGTAGAAGAAGGAGAAAGAGAAGGTGAAGTCAGGAGGGTGAATCAGAAGAAGCAGAAGAAGGAGAAGGAGAAGGTGAAGTCTGGAGGGTGAATCAGATGAAGTAGAAGAAGGAGAAGGAGAAGGTGAAGTCTGGAGGGTGAATCAGAAGAAGTAGAAGCAGGAGAAGGAAAAGGTGAAGTCTGTAAGGTGAATCAGAAGAAGCAGAAGAAGGAGAAGGAGAAGGTGAAGTCTGGAGGGTGAATCAGCAGAAGCAGAAGAAGGAGAAGGAGATGGTGAAGTCTGGAGGGTGTATCAGAAGAAATAGAAGAAGGAGAAGGAGAAGGTGAAGTCTGGAGGGTGAATCAGAAGAAGTAGAAGAAGGAGAAGGAGAAGGTGAAGTCTGGAGGGTGAATCAGAAGAAGTAGAAGAAGGAGAAGGAGAAGGTGAAGTCTGGAGGGTGAATCAGAAGAAGCAGAAGAAGGAGATGAAGAAGGTGAAGTCTGGAGGGTGAATCAGAAGAAGCAGAAGAAGGAGAAGGAGAAGGTGAAGTCTTGAGGGTGAATCAGCAGAAGCAGAAAAAGGAGAAGGAGAAGGTGAAGTCTGGAGGGTGAATCAGAAGAAATAGAAGAAGGAGAAGGAGAAGGTTAAGTCTGGAGGGTGAATCAGAAGAAGCAGAAGAAGGAGAAGGAGAAGGTGAAGTCTGGAGGGTGAATCAGAAGAAGTAGAAGAAGGAGAAGGAGAAGGTGAAGTCAGGAGGGTGAATCAGAAGAAGCAGAAGAAGGAGAAGGAGAAGGTGAAGTCTGGAGGGTGAATCAGTAGAAGCAGAAGAAGGAGAAGGAGAAGGTGAAGTCTGGAGAGTGAATCAGAAGAAGTAGAAGAAGGAGAAGGAGAAGTTGAAGTCAGGAGAGTGAATCAGAAGAAGCAGAAGAAGGAGAAGGAGATGGTGAAGTCAGGAGGGTGAATCAGAAGAAGTAGAAGAAGGAGAAGGAGATGGTGAAGTCTGGAGGGTGAATCAGAAGAAGCAGAAGAAGGGGAAGGAGAAGGTGAAGTCAGGAGGGTGAAGCAGAAGAAGTAGAAGAAGGAGAAGGAGAAGGTGAAGTCAGGAGGTTGAAGCAGAAGAAGTAGAAGAAGGGGAAGGAGAAGGTGAAGTCAGGAGGGTGAATCAGAAGAAGCAGAAGAAGGAGAAGGAGAAGGTGAAGTCAGGAGGGTGAATCAGAATAAGTAGAAGAAGGAGAAGGAGAAGGTGAAGTCAGGAGGGTGAATCAGAAGAAGTAGAAGAAGGAGAAGGAGAAGGTGAAGTCTGGAGGGTGAAGCAGAAGAAGTAGAAGAAGGAGAAGGTGAAGTTAGGGGGGTGAAGCAGAAGAAGCAGAAGAAGGAGAAGGAGAAGGTGAAGTCTGGAGGGTGAATCAGAAGAAGCAGAAGAAGGAGAAGGAGAAGGTGAAGTCTGGAGGGTGAATCAGAAGAAGCAGAAGAAGGAGAAGGAGAAGGTGAAGCCTGGAGTGTGAAGCAGAAAAGCAGAAAAGGAGAAGGAGAAGGTGAAGTCTGGAGGGTGAATCAGAAGAAGCAGAAGAAGGAGAACGAGAAGGAGAAGTCAGGAGGGTGAAGCAGAAGAAGTAGAAGAAGGAGAACGAGAAGGTGAAGTCAGGAGGGTGAATCAGAAGATGCAGAAGAAGGAGAAGTTGAAGGTGAAGTCAGGAGGGTGAATCAGAAGAAGTAGAAGAAGGAGAAGGAGAAGGTGAAGTCAGGAAGGTAAAGTAGAAGAAGCAGAAGAAGGAGAAGGAGCAGGTGAAGTCTGCGGGGTGAAGCAGAAGAAGCAGAAGAAGGAGAAGGAGAAGGTGAAGACTGGAGGCTGATGCAGAAGAAGCAGTAGAAGGAGAAGGAGAAGGTGAGGTCCGGAGGGTGAAGCAGAATAAGCAGAAGAAGGAGAAGGAGAAGGTGAAGTCTGGAGGGTGAAGCAGAAGAAGCAGAAGAAGGAGAAGGAGAAGGTGAAGTCTGGAGGGTGAAGCAGAAGAAGCAGAATAAGGAGAAGGAGAATGTGAAGTCAGGAGGGTGAATCAGAAGAAGAAGAAGAAGGAGAAGGAGAAGGTGAAGTCTGGAGGGTGAATCAGAAGAAGTAGAAGAAGGAGAAGGAGAAAGTGAAGTCAGGAGGGTGAATCAGAAGAAGCAGAAGAAGGAGAAGGAGAAGGTGACGTCTGGAGGGTGAAGCAGAAGAAGCAGAAGAAGGAGAAGGAGAAGGTGAAGTCTGGAGGGTGAATCAGAAGAAGCAGAAGAAGGAGATGGAGAAGGTGAAGTCAGGAGGGTGAATCAGAAGAAGTAGAAGAAGGAGAAGGAGAAGGTGAAGTCAGGAGGGTGAAGCAGAAGAAGTAGAAGAAGGAGAAGGAGAAGGAGAAGGTGAAGTCAGGAGGTTGAATCAGAAGATGCAGAAGAAGGAGAAGGAGAAGGTGAAGTCAGGAGGGTGAATCAGAAGAAGTAGAAGAAGGAGAAGGAGGAGGTGAAGTCTGTAGGGTGAATCAGAAGAAGCAGAAGAAGGAGAAGGAGAAGGTGAAGTCTGGAGGTTGAAGCAGAAGAAGCAGAAGAAGGAGAAGGAGAAGGTGAAGTCAGGAGGGTGAATCAGAAGAAGTAGAAGAAGGAGAAGGAGAAGGTGAAGTCAGGAGGGTGAATCAGAAGAAGGAGAAGGAGAAGGTGAAGTCAGGAGGGTGAATCAGAAGAAGTAGAAGGAGAAGGAGAAGGTGAAGTCAAGAGCGTGAAGCAGAAGAAGCAGAAGAAGGAGAAGGAGAAGGTGAAGTCTGGAGGGTGAATCAGAAGAAGCAGAAGAAGGAGAAGGAGAAGGTGAAGTCAGGAGGGTGAATCAGAATAAGTAGAAGAAGGAGAAGGAGAAGGTGAAGTCAGGAGGGTGAATCAGAAGAAGTAGAAGAAGGAGAAGGAGAAGGTGAAGTCTGGAGGGTGAAGCAGAAGAAGTAGAAGAAGGAGAAGGTGAAGTCAGGGGGGTGAAGCAGAAGAAGCAGAAGAAGGAGAAGGAGAAGGTGAAATCTGGAGGGTGAATCAGAAGAAGTAGAAGAAGGAGAAGGAGAAGGTGAAGTCTGGAGGGTGAATCAGAAGAAGCAGAAGAAGGAGAAGGTGAAGGTGAAGTCTGGAGGGTGAATCAGAAAAAGCAGAAGAAGGAGAAGGAGATTTTGAAGTCTGGAGGGTGAAGCTGAAGAAGCAGAAGAAGGAGAAGGTGAAGTCAGGGGGGTGAAGCAGAAGAAGCAGAAGAAGGAGAAGGAGAAGGTGAAGTCTGGAGGGTGAATCAGAAGAAGCAGAAGAAGGAGAAGGAGAAGGTGAAGTCTGGAGGGTGAATCAGAAGAAGCAGAAGAAGGAGAAGGAGAAGGTGAAGCCTGGAGTGTGAAGCAGAAGAAGCAGAAAAGGAGAAGGAGAAGGTGAAGTCTGGAGGGTGAATCAGAAAAAGCAGAAGAAGGAGAAGGAGATTTTGAAGTCTGGAGGGTGAAGCAGAAGAAGCAGAAGAAGGAGAAGGAGAAGGTGAAGTCTGGAGGGTGAATCAGAAGAAGTAGAAGAAGGAGAAGGAGAAGGTGAAGTCAGGAGGGTGAATCAGAAGAAGCAGAAGAAGGAAATGGAGAAGGTGAAGTCTGGAGGGTGAATCAGAGGAAGTAGAAGAAGGAGAAGGAGAAGGTGAAGTCAGCAGGGTGAGTCAGAAGAAGCAGAAGAAGGAGAAGGAGAAGGTGAAGTCAGGAGGGTGAATCAGAAGAAGCAGAAGAAGGAGAAGGAGAAGGTGAAGTCAGGAGGGTGAATCAGAAGAAGTAGAAGAAGGAGAAGGAGAAGGTGAAGTCAGGAGGGTGAAGCAGAAGAAGCAGAAGAAGGAGAAGGAGAAGTTGAAGTCAGGAGGGTGAAGCAGAAGAAGCAGAAGAATGAGAAGGAGAAGGTGAAGTCAGGAGGGTGAATCTGAAGAAGCAGAAGAAGGAGAAGGAGGAGGTGAAGTCTGGAGGGTGAAGCAGAAGAAGCAGAAGAAGGAGAAGGAGATGGTGAAGTCTGGAGGGTGAATCAGAAGAAATAGAAGAAGGAGAAGGAGAAGTTGAAGTCAGGAGAGTGAATCAGAAGAAGCAGAAGAAGGAGAAGGAGAAGGTGAAGTCTGGAGGGTGAAGCAGAAGAAGCAGAAGAAGGAGAAGGAGAAGGTGAAGTCTGGAGGGTGAATCAGAAGAAGCAGAAGAAGGAGAAGGAGAAGGTGAAGTCTGGAGGGTGAATCAGGAGAATTAGAAGAAGGAGAAGGAGAAGGTGAAGTCAGGAGGGTGAATCAAAAGAAGCAGAAGAAGGAGAAGGTGAAGTCTGGAGGGTGAAGCAGAAGAAGTAGAAGAAGGAGAAGGAGAAGGTGAAGTCTGGAGGGTGAATCAGAAGAAGTAGAAGAAGGAGAAGAAGAAGGTGAAGTCTGGAGGGTGAAGCAGAAGAAGCAGTAGAAGGAGAAGAAGAAGGTGAAGTCTGGAGGGTGAATCAGAAGAAGTAGAAGAAGGAGAAAGAGAAGGTGAAGTCAGGAGGGTGAATCAGAAGAAGCAGAAGAAGGAGAAGCAGAAGCTGAAGTCTGGAGGGTGAATCAGATGAAGTAGAAGAAGGAGAAGGAGAAGGTAAAGTCTGGAGGGTGAATCAGAAGAAGTAGAAGAAGGAGAAGGAAAAGGTGAAGTTTGGAAGGTGAATCAGAAGAAGCAGAAGAAGGAGATGGAGAAGGTGAGGTCTGGAGGGTGAATCAGAAGAAGCAGAAGAAGGAGAAGGAGAAGGTGAAGTCTGGAGGGTGAATCAGCAGAAGCAGAAGAAGGAGAAGGAGATGGTGAAGTCTGGAGGGTGAATCAGAAGAAATAGAAGAAGGAGAAGGAGAAGGTGAAGTCTGGAGGGTGAATCAGAAGAAGTAGAAGAAGGAGAAGGAGAAGGTGAAGTCTGGAGGGTGAATCAGAAGAAGTAGAAGAAGGAGAAGGAAAAGGTGAAGTCAGGAGGGTGAATCAGAAGAAGCAGAAGAAGGAGATGAAGAAGGTGAAGTCTGGAGGGTGAATCAGAAGAAGCAGAAGAAGGAGAAGGAGAAGGTGAAGTCTGGAGGGTGAATCAGCAGAAGCAGAAGAAGGAGAAGGAGAAGGTGAAGTCTGGAGGGTGAATCAGAAGAAATAGAAGAAGGAGAAGGAGAAGGTGAAGTCTGGAGGGTGAATCAGAAGAAGTACAAGAAGGAGAAGGAGAAGGTGAAGTCAGGAGGGTGAATCAGAAGAAGCAGAAGAAGGAGAAGGAGAAGGTGAAGTCTGGAGGGTGAATCAGTAGAAGCAGAAGAAGGAGAAGGAGAAGATGAAGTCTGGAGGGTGAATCAGAAGAAGTAGAAGAAGGAGAAGGAGAAGTTGAAGTCAGGAGAGTGAATCAGAAGAAGCAGAAGAAGGAGAAGGAGAAGGTGAAGTCAGGAGGGTGAATCAGAAGAAGTAGAAGAAGGAGAAGGAGAAGGTGAAGTCTGGAGGGTGAATCAGAAGAAGCAGAAGAAGGGGAAGGAGAAGGTGAAGTCAGGAGGGTGAAGCAGAAGAAGGAGAAGAAGGAGAAGGAGAAGGTGAAGTCAGGAGGGTGATGCAGAAGTAGTAGAAGAAGGAGAAGGAGAAGGTGAAGTCAGGAGGGTGAATCAGAAGAAGCAGAAGAAGGAGAAGGAGAAGGTGAAGTCAGGAGGGTGAATCAGAATAAGTAGAAGAAGGAGAAAGAGAAGGCAAAGTCAGGAGGGTGAATCAGAAGAAGTAGAAGAAGGAGAAGGAGAAGGTGAAGTCTGGAGGGTGAAGCAGAAGAAGTAGAAGAAGGAGAAGGTGAAGTCAGGGGGGTGAAGCAGAAGAAGCAGAAGAAGGAGAAGGAGAAGGTGAAGTCTGGAGGGTGAATCAGAAGAAGCAGAAGAAGGAGAAGGAGAAGGTAAAGTCTGGAGGGTGAATCAGAAGAAGCAGAAGAAGGAGAAGGAGAAGGTGAAGTCAGGAGGGTGAAGCAGAAGAAGTAGAAGAAGGAGAAGGAGAAGGTGAAGTCAAGAGGTTGAATCAGAAGATGCAGAAGAAGGAGAAGGAGAATGTGAAGTCAGGAGGGTGAATCAGAAGAAGCAGAAGAAGGAGAAGAAGGAGGTGAAGTCTGGAGGGTGAATCAGAAGAAGCAGAAGAAGGAGAAGGAGAAGGTGAAGTCGGGAGGTTGAAGCAGAAGAAGCAGAAGAAGGAGAAGGAGAAGGTGAAGTCAGGAGGGTGAATCAGAAGAAGTAGAAGAAGGAGAAGGAGAAGGTGAAGTCAGGAGGGTGAATCAGAAGAAGCAGAAGAAGGAGAAGGAGAAGGTGAAGTCAGGAGGGTGAATCAGAAGAAGTTGAAGGAGAAGGAGAAGGTGAAGTCTGGAGGGTGAAGCAGAAGAAGTAGAAGAAGGAGAAGGAGAAGGTGAAGTCAGGAGCGTGAAGCAGAAGAAGCAGAAGAAGGAGAAGGTGAAGTCTGGAGGGTGAATCAGAAGAAGCAGAAGAAGGAGAAGGAGAAGGTGAAGTCTGGAGGGTGAATCAGAATAAGTAGAAGAAGGAGAAGGAGAAGGTGAAGTCAGGAGTGTGAATCAGAAGAAGTAGAAGAAGGAGAAGGAGAAGGTGAAGTCTGGAGGGTGAAGCAGAAGAAGTAGAAGAAGGAGAAGGTGAAGTCAGGGGGATGAAGCAGAAGAAGCAGAAGAAGGAGAAGGAGAAGGTGAAGTCTGGAGGGTGAATCAGAAGAAGCAGAAGAAGGAGAAGGAGAAGGTGAAGTCTGGAGGGTGAATCAGAAGAAGCAGAAGAAGGAGAAGGAGAAGGTGAAGCCTGGAGTGTGAAGCAGAAGAAGCAGAAAAGGAGAAGGAGAAGGTGAAGTCTGGAGGGTGAAGCAGAAGAAGCAGAATAAGGAGAAGGAGATTTTGAAGTCTGGACGGTGAAGCAGAAGAAGCAGAAGAAGGAGAAGGTGAAGTCAGGGGGGTGAAGCAGAAGAAGCAGAAGAAGGAGAAGGAGAAGGTGAAGTCTGGAGGGTGCATCAGAAGAAGCAGAAGAAGGAGAAGGAGAAGATGAAGTCTGGAGGGGGAATCAGAAGAAGCAGAAGAAGGAGAAGGAGAAGGTGAAGCCTGGAGTGTGAAGCAGAAGAAGCAGAAAAGGAGAAGGAGAAGGTGAAGTCTGGAGGGTGAATCAGAAGAAGCAGAAGAAGGAGAAGGAGATTTTGAAGTCTGGAGGGTGAAGCAGAAGAAGCAGAAGAAGGAGAAGGAGAAGGTGAAGTCTGGAGGGTGAATCAGAAGAAGTAGAAGAAGGAGAAGGAGAAGGTGAAGTCAGGAGGGTGAATCAGAAGAGGCAGATGAAGGAGATGGAGAAGGTGAAGTCTGGAGGGTGAATCAGAAGAAGTAGAAGAAGGAGAAGGAGAAGGTGAAGTCAGCAGGGTGAATCAGAAGAAGCAGAAGAAGGAGAAGGAGAAGGTGAAGTCAGGAGGGTGAATCAGAAGAAGCAGAAGAAGGAGAAGGAGAAGGTGAAGTCAGGAGGGTGAATCAGAAGAAGTAGAAGAAGGAGAAGGAGAAGGTGAAGGCAGGAGGGTGAAGCCGAAGAAGCAGAAGAAGGAGAAGGAGAAGTTGAAGTCAGGAGGGTGAAGCAGAAGAAGCAGAAGAAGGACAAGGAGAAGGTGAAGTCAGGAGAGTGAATCAGAAGAAGCAGAAGAAGGAGAAGGAGGAGGTGAAGTCTGGAGGTTGAAGCAGAAGAAGCAGAAGAAGGAGAAGGAGAAGGTGAAGTCTGGAGGGTGAATCAGAAGAAGTAGAAGAAGGAGAAAGAGAAGGTGAAGTCAGGAGGGTGAATCAGAAGAAGCAGAAGAAGGAGAAGGAGAAGGTGAAGTCTGGAGGGTGAATCAGATGAAGTAGAAGAAGGAGAAGGAGAAGGTGAAGTCTGGAGGGTGAATCAGAAGAAGTAGAAGAAGGAGAAGGAAAAGGTAAAGTCTGGAAGGTGAATCAGAAGAAGCAGAAGAAGGAGATGGAGAAGGTGAAGTCTGGAGGGTGAATCAGAAGAAGCAGAAGAAGGAGAAGGAGAAGGTGAAGTCTCGAGGGTGAATCAGCAGAAGCAGAAGAAGGAGAAGGAGATGGTGAAGTCTGGAGGGTGAATCAGAAGAAATAGAAGAAGGAGAAGGAGAAGGTGAAGTCTGGAGGGTGAATCAGAAGAAGTAGAAGAAGGAGAAGGAGCAGGTGAAGTCTGGAGGGTGAATCAGAAGAAGTAGAAGAAGGAGAAGGAAAAGGTGAAGTCTGGAGGGTGAATCAGAAGAAGCAGAAGAAGGAGATGAAGAAGGTGAAGTCTGGAGGGTGAATCAGAAGAAGCAGAAGAAGGAGAAGGAGAAGGTGAAGTCTGGAGGGTGAATCAGCAGAAGCAGAAGAAGGAGAAGGAGAAGGTGAAGTCTGGAGGGTGAATCAGAAGAAATAGAAGAAGGAGAAGGAGAAGGTGAAGTCTGGAGGATGAATCAGAAGAAGTAGAAGAAGGAGAAGGAGGAGGTGAAGTCAGGAGGGTGAATCAGAAGAAGCAGAAGAAGGAGAAGGAGAAGGTGAAGTCTGGAGGGTGAATCAGTAGAAGCAGAAGAAGGAGAAGGAGAAGGTGAAGTCTGGAGGGTGAATCAGAAGAAGTAGAAGAAGGAGAAGGAGAAGTTGAAGTCAGGAGAGTGAATCAGAAGAAGCAGAAGAAGGAGAAGGAGAAGGTGAAGTCAGGAGGGTGAATCAGAAGAAGTAGAAGAAGGAGAAGGAGAAAGTGAAGTCAGGAGGGTGAATCAGAAGAAGCAGAAGAAGGAGAAGGAGAAGGTGAAGTCTGGAGGTTGAAGCAGAAGAAGTAGAAGAAGGAGAAGGAGAAGGTGAAGTCTGGAGGGTGAATCAGAAGAAGTAGAAGAAGGAGAAGGAGAAGTTGAAGTCTGGAGGGTGAAGCAGAAGAAGCAGAAGAAGGAGAAGAAGAAGGTGAAGTCTGGAGGGTGAATCAGAAGAAGTAGAAGAAGGAGAAAGAGAAGGTGAAGTCAGGAGGGTGAATCAGAAGAAGCAGAAGAAGGAGAAGGAGAAGGTGAATCTGGAGGGTGAATCAGATGAAGTAGAAGAAGGAGAAGGAGAAGGTGAAGTCTGGAGGGTGAATCAGAAGAAGTAGAAGAAGGAGAAGGAAAAGGTAAAGTCTGGAAGGTGAACCAGAAGAAGCAGAAGAAGGAGATGGAGAAGGTGAAGTCTGGAGGGTGAATCAGGAGAAGCAGAAGAAGGAGAAGGAGAAGGTGAAGTCTGGAGGGTGAATCAGCAGAAGCAGAAGAAGGAGAAGGAGATGGTGAAGTCTGGAGGGTAAATCAGAAGAAATAGAAGAAGGAGAAGGAGAAGGTGAAGTCTGGAGGGTGAATCAGAAGAAGTAGAAGAAGGAGAAGGAGAAGGTGAAGTCTGGAGGGTGAATCAGAAGAAGTAGAAGAAGGAGAAGGAAAAGGTGAAGTCTGGAGGGTGAATCAGAAGAAGCAGAAGAAGGAGATGAAGAAGGTGAAGTCTGGAGGGTGAATCAGAAGAAGCAGAAGAAGGAGAAGGAGAAGGTGAAGTCTGGAGGGTGAATCAGCAGAAGCAGAAGAAGGAGAAGGAGAAGGTGAAGTCTGGAGGGTGAATCAGAAGAAGTAGAAGAAGGAGAAGGAGAAGGTGAAGTCTGGAGGGTGAATCAGTAGAAGCAGAAGAAGGAGAAGGAGAAGGTGAAGTCTGGAGGGTGAATCAGAAGGAGAAGAAGGAGAAGGAGAAGTTGAAGTCAGGAGAGTGAATCAGAAGAAGCAGAAGAAGGAGAAGGAGAAGGTGAAGTCAGGAGGGTGAATCAGAAGAAGTAGAAGAAGGAGAAGGAGAAGGTGAAGTCTGGAGGGTGAATCAGAAGAAGCAGAATAAGGGTAAGGAGAAGGTGAAGTCAGGAGGGTGAAGCAGAAGAAGTAGAAGAAGGAGAAGGAGAAGGTGAAGTCAGGAGGGTGAAGCAGAAGAAGTAGAAGAAGGAGAAGGAGAAGGTGAAGTCAGGAGGGTGAATCAGAAGAAGCAGAAGAAGGAGAAGGAGAAGGTGAAGTCAGGAGGGTGAACCAGAAGGAGTAGAAGAAGGAGAAGGAGAAGGTGAAGGCAGGAGGGTGAAGCAGAAGAAGCAGAAGAAGGAGAAGGAGAAGTTGAAGTCAGGAGGGTTAAGCAGAAGAAGGAGAAGAAGGAGAAGGAGAAGGTGAAGTCAGGAGGGTGAATCTGAAGAAGCAGAAGAAGGAGAAGGAGGAGGTGAAGTCTGGAGGGTGAAGCAGAAGAAGCAGAAGAAGGAGAAGGAGAAGGTGAAGTCTGGAGGGTGAATCAGAAGAAATAGAAGAAGGAGAAGGAGAAGTTGAAGTCAGGAGAGTGAATCAGAAGAAGCAGAAGAAGGAGAAGGAGAAGGTGAAGTCTGAAGGGTGAAGCAGAAGAAGCAGAAGAAGGAGAAGGAGAAGGTGAAGTCTGGAGGGTGAATCAGAAGAAGCAGAAGAAGGAGAAGGAGAAGGTGAAGTCTGGAGGGTGAATCAGAAGAAGTAGAAGAAGGAGAAGGTGAAGGTGAAGTCAGGAGGGTGAATCAGAAGAAGCAGAAGAAGGAGAAGGAGAAGGTGAAGTCTGGAGGGTGAGGCAGAAGAAGTAGAAGAAGGAGAAGGAGAAGGTGAAGTCTGGAGGGTGAATCAGAAGAAGTAGAATAAGGAGAAGGAGAAGGTGAAGTCTGGAGGGTGAAGCAGAAGAAGCAGAAGAAGGAGAAGAAGAAGGTGAAGTCTGGAGGGTGAATCAGAAGAAGTAGAAGAAGGAGAAAGAGAAGGTGAAGTCAGGAGGGTGAATCAGAAGAAGCAGAAGAAGGAGAAGGAGAAGGTGAAGTCTGGAGGGTGAATCAGATGAAGTAGAAGAAGGAGAAGGAGAAGGTGAAGTCTGGAGGGTGAATCAGAAGAAGTAGAAGAAGGAGAAGGAAAAGGTAAAGTCTGGAAGGTGAATCAGAAGAAGCAGAAGAAGGAGATGGAGAAGGTGAAGTCTGGAGGGTGAATCAGAAGAAGCAGAAGAAGGAGAAGGAGAAGGTGAAGTCTGGAGGGTGAATCAGCAGAAGCAGAAGAAGGAGAAGGAGATGGTGAAGTCTGGAGGGTGAATCAGAAGAAATAGAAGAAGGAGAAGGAGAAGGTGAAGTCTGGAGGGTGAATCAGAAGAAGTAGAAGAAGGAGAAGGAGAAGGTGAAGTCTGGAGGGTGAATCAGAAGAAGTAGAAGAAGGAGAAGGAAAAGGTGAAGTCTGGAGGGTGAATCAGAAGAAGCAGAAGAAGGAGATGAAGAAGGTGAAGTCTGGAGGGTGAATCAGAAGAAGCAGAAGAAGGAGAAGGAGAAGGTGAAGTCAGGAGGGTGAATCAGAAGAAGTAGAAGAAGGAGAAGGAGAAGGTGAAGTCTGGAGGGTGAATCAGAAGAAGCAGAAGAAGGGGAAGGAGAAGGTGAAGTCAGGAGGGTGAAGCAGAAGAAGTAGAAGAAGGAGAAGGAGAAGGTGAAGTCAGGAGGGTGAATCAGAAGAAGTAGAAGAAGGAGAAGGAGAAGGTGAAGTCTGGAGGGTGAATCAGAAGAAGCAGAAGAAGGGGAAGGAGAAGGTGAAGTCAGGAGGGTGAAGCAGAAGAAGTAGAAGAAGGAGAAGGAGAAGGTGAAGTCAGGAGGGTGAAGCAGAAGAAGTAGAAGAAGGAGAAGGAGAAGGTGAAGTCAGGAGGGTGAATCAGAAGAAGCAGAAGAAGGAGAAGGAGAAGGTGAAGTCAGGAGGGTGAACCAGAAGGAGTAGAAGAAGGAGAAGGAGAAGGTGAAGGCAGGAGGGTGAAGCAGAAGAAGCAGAAGAAGGAGAAGGAGAAGTTGAAGTCAGGAGGGTTAAGCAGAAGAAGGAGAAGAAGGAGAAGGAGAAGGTGAAGTCAGGAGGGTGAATCTGAAGAAGCAGAAGAAGGAGAAGGAGGAGGTGAAGTCTGGAGGGTGAAGCAGAAGAAGCAGAAGAAGGTGAAGGAGAAGGTGAAGTCTGGAGGGTGAATCAGAAGAAGTAGAAGAAGGAGAAAGAGAAGGTGAAGTCAGGAGGGTGAATCAGAAGAAGCAGAAGAAGGAGAAGGAGAAGGTGAAGTCTGGAGGGTGAATCAGATGAAGTAGAAGAAGGAGAAGGAGAAGGTGAAGTCTGGAGGGTGAATCAGAAGAAGTAGAAGAAGGAGAAGGAAAAGGTAAAGTCTGGAAGGTGAATCAGAAGAAGCAGAAGAAGGAGATGGAGAAGGTGAAGTCTGGAGGGTGAATCAGAAGAAGCAGAAGAAGGAGAAGGAGAAGGTGAAGTCTGGAGGGTGAATCAGCAGAAGCAGAAGAAGGAGAAGGAGATGGTGAAGTCTGGAGGGTGAATCAGAAGAAATAGAAGAAGGAGAAGGAGAAGGTGAAGTCTGGAGGGTGAATCAGAAGAAGTAGAAGAAGGAGAAGGAGAAGGTGAAGTCTGGAGGGTGAATCAGAAGAAGTAGAAGAAGGAGAAGGAAAACGTGAAGTCTGGAGGGTGAATCAGAAGAAGCAGAAGAAGGAGATGAAGAAGATGAAGTCTGGAGGGTGAATCAGAAGAAGCAGAAGAAGGAGAAGGAGAAGGTGAAGTCAGGAGGGTGAATCAGCAGAAGTAGAAGAAGGAGAAGGAGAAGGTGAAGTCTGGAGGGTGAATCAGAAGAAGCAGAAGAAGGGGAAGGAGAAGGTGAAGTCAGGAGGGTGAAGCAGAAGAAGTAGAAGAAGGAGAAGGAGAAGGTGAAGTCAGGAGGGTGAATCAGAAGAAGTAGAAGAAGGAGAAGGAGAAGGTGAAGTCTGGAGGGTGAATCAGAAGAAGCAGAAGAAGGGGAAGGAGAAGGTGAAGTCAGGAGGGTGAAGCAGAAGAAGTAGAAGAAGGAGAAGGAGAAGGTGAAGTCAGGAGGGTGAAGCAGAAGAAGTAGAAGAAGGAGAAGGAGAAGGTGAAGTCAGGAGGGTGAATCAGAAGAAGCAGAAGAAGGAGAAGGAGAAGGTGAAGTCTGGAGGGTGAATCAGAAGAAGCAGAATAAGGGTAAGGAGAAGGTGAAGTCAGGAGGGTGAAGCAGAAGAAGTAGAAGAAGGAGAAGGAGAAGGTGAAGTCAGGAGGGTGAAGCAGAAGAAGTAGAAGAAGGAGAAGGAGAAGGTGAAGTCAGGAGGGTGAATCAGAAGAAGCAGAAGAAGGAGAAGGAGAAGGTGAAGTCAGGAGGGTGAACCAGAAGGAGTAGAAGAAGGAGAAGGAGAAGGTGAAGGCAGGAGGGTGAAGCAGAAGAAGCAGAAGAAGGAGAAGGAGAAGTTGAAGTCAGGAGGGTTAAGCAGAAGAAGGAGAAGAAGGAGAAGGAGAAGGTGAAGTCAGGAGGGTGAATCTGAAGAAGCAGAAGAAGGAGAAGGAGGAGGTGAAGTCTGGAGGGTGAAGCAGAAGAAGCAGAAGAAGGAGAAGGAGAAGGTGAAGTCTGGAGGGTGAATCAGAAGAAATAGAAGAAGGAGAAGGAGAAGTTGAAGTCAGGAGAGTGAATCAGAAGAAGCAGAAGAAGGAGAAGGAGAAGGTGAAGTCTGAAGGGTGAAGCAGAAGAAGCAGAAGAAGGAGAAGGAGAAGGTGAAGTCTGGAGGGTGAATCAGAAGAAGCAGAAGAAGGAGAAGGAGAAGGTGAAGTCTGGAGGGTGAATCAGAAGAAGTAGAAGAAGGAGAAGGTGAAGGTGAAGTCAGGAGGGTGAATCAGAAGAAGCAGAAGAAGGAGAAGGAGAAGGTGAAGTCTGGAGGGTGAGGCAGAAGAAGTAGAAGAAGGAGAAGGAGAAGGTGAAGTCTGGAGGGTGAATCAGAAGAAGTAGAATAAGGAGAAGGAGAAGGTGAAGTCTGGAGGGTGAAGCAGAAGAAGCAGAAGAAGGAGAAGAAGAAGGTGAAGTCTGGAGGGTGAATCAGAAGAAGTAGAAGAAGGAGAAAGAGAAGGTGAAGTCAGGAGGGTGAATCAGAAGAAGCAGAAGAAGGAGAAGGAGAAGGTGAAGTCTGGAGGGTGAATCAGATGAAGTAGAAGAAGGAGAAGGAGAAGGTGAAGTCTGGAGGGTGAATCAGAAGAAGTAGAAGAAGGAGAAGGAAAAGGTAAAGTCTGGAAGGTGAATCAGAAGAAGCAGAAGAAGGAGATGGAGAAGGTGAAGTCTGGAGGGTGAATCAGAAGAAGCAGAAGAAGGAGAAGGAGAAGGTGAAGTCTGGAGGGTGAATCAGCAGAAGCAGAAGAAGGAGAAGGAGATGGTGAAGTCTGGAGGGTGAATCAGAAGAAATAGAAGAAGGAGAAGGAGAAGGTGAAGTCTGGAGGGTGAATCAGAAGAAGTAGAAGAAGGAGAAGGAGAAGGTGAAGTCTGGAGGGTGAATCAGAAGAAGTAGAAGAAGGAGAAGGAAAAGGTGAAGTCTGGAGGGTGAATCAGAAGAAGCAGAAGAAGGAGATGAAGAAGGTGAAGTCTGGAGGGTGAATCAGAAGAAGCAGAAGAAGGAGAAGGAGAAGGTGAAGTCAGGAGGGTGAATCAGAAGAAGTAGAAGAAGGAGAAGGAGAAGGTGAAGTCTGGAGGGTGAATCAGAAGAAGCAGAAGAAGGGGAAGGAGAAGGTGAAGTCAGGAGGGTGAAGCAGAAGAAGTAGAAGAAGGAGAAGGAGAAGGTGAAGTCAGGAGGGTGAATCAGAAGAAGTAGAAGAAGGAGAAGGAGAAGGTGAAGTCTGGAGGGTGAATCAGAAGAAGCAGAAGAAGGGGAAGGAGAAGGTGAAGTCAGGAGGGTGAAGCAGAAGAAGTAGAAGAAGGAGAAGGAGAAGGTGAAGTCAGGAGGGTGAAGCAGAAGAAGTAGAAGAAGGAGAAGGAGAAGGTGAAGTCAGGAGGGTGAATCAGAAGAAGCAGAAGAAGGAGAAGGAGAAGGTGAAGTCAGGAGGGTGAACCAGAAGGAGTAGAAGAAGGAGAAGGAGAAGGTGAAGGCAGGAGGGTGAAGCAGAAGAAGCAGAAGAAGGAGAAGGAGAAGTTGAAGTCAGGAGGGTTAAGCAGAAGAAGGAGAAGAAGGAGAAGGAGAAGGTGAAGTCAGGAGGGTGAATCTGAAGAAGCAGAAGAAGGAGAAGGAGGAGGTGAAGTCTGGAGGGTGAAGCAGAAGAAGCAGAAGAAGGTGAAGGAGAAGGTGAAGTCTGGAGGGTGAATCAGAAGAAGTAGAAGAAGGAGAAAGAGAAGGTGAAGTCAGGAGGGTGAATCAGAAGAAGCAGAAGAAGGAGAAGGAGAAGGTGAAGTCTGGAGGGTGAATCAGATGAAGTAGAAGAAGGAGAAGGAGAAGGTGAAGTCTGGAGGGTGAATCAGAAGAAGTAGAAGAAGGAGAAGGAAAAGGTAAAGTCTGGAAGGTGAATCAGAAGAAGCAGAAGAAGGAGATGGAGAAGGTGAAGTCTGGAGGGTGAATCAGAAGAAGCAGAAGAAGGAGAAGGAGAAGGTGAAGTCTGGAGGGTGAATCAGCAGAAGCAGAAGAAGGAGAAGGAGATGGTGAAGTCTGGAGGGTGAATCAGAAGAAATAGAAGAAGGAGAAGGAGAAGGTGAAGTCTGGAGGGTGAATCAGAAGAAGTAGAAGAAGGAGAAGGAGAAGGTGAAGTCTGGAGGGTGAATCAGAAGAAGTAGAAGAAGGAGAAGGAAAACGTGAAGTCTGGAGGGTGAATCAGAAGAAGCAGAAGAAGGAGATGAAGAAGATGAAGTCTGGAGGGTGAATCAGAAGAAGCAGAAGAAGGAGAAGGAGAAGGTGAAGTCAGGAGGGTGAATCAGCAGAAGTAGAAGAAGGAGAAGGAGAAGGTGAAGTCTGGAGGGTGAATCAGAAGAAGCAGAAGAAGGGGAAGGAGAAGGTGAAGTCAGGAGGGTGAAGCAGAAGAAGTAGAAGAAGGAGAAGGAGAAGGTGAAGTCAGGAGGGTGAATCAGAAGAAGTAGAAGAAGGAGAAGGAGAAGGTGAAGTCTGGAGGGTGAATCAGAAGAAGCAGAAGAAGGGGAAGGAGAAGGTGAAGTCAGGAGGGTGAAGCAGAAGAAGTAGAAGAAGGAGAAGGAGAAGGTGAAGTCAGGAGGGTGAAGCAGAAGAAGTAGAAGAAGGAGAAGGAGAAGGTGAAGTCAGGAGGGTGAATCAGAAGAAGCAGAAGAAGGAGAAGGAGAAGGTGAAGTCAGGAGGGTAAACCAGAAGGAGTAGAAGAAGGAGAAGGAGAAGGTGAAGGCAGGAGGGTGAAGCAGAAGAAGCAGAAGAAGGAGAAGGAGAAGTTGAAGTCAGGAGGGTTAAGCAGAAGAAGGAGAAGAAGGAGAAGGAGAAGGTGAAGTCAGGAGGGTGAATCTGAAGAAGCAGAAGAAGGAGAAGGAGGAGGTGAAGTCTGGAGGGTGAAGCAGAAGAAGCAGAAGAAGGAGAAGGAGAAGGTGAAGTCTGGAGGGTGAATCAGAAGAAATAGAAGAAGGAGAAGGAAAAGTTGAATTCAGGAGAGTGAATCAGAAGAAGCAGAAGAAGGAGAAGGAGAAGGTGAAGTCTGAAGGGTGAAGCAGAAGAAGCAGAAGAAGGAGAAGGAGAAGGTGAAGTCTGGAGGGTGAATCAGAAGAAGCAGAAGAAGGAGAAGGAGAAGGTGAAGTCTGGAGGGTGAATCAGAAGAAGTAGAAGAAGGAGAAGGAGAAGGTGAAGTCAGGAGGGTGAATCAGAAGAAGCAGAAGAAGGAGAAGGAGAAGGTGAAGTCTGGAGGGTGAAGCAGAAGAAGTAGAAGAAGGAGAAGGAGAAGGTGAAGTCTGGAGGGTGAATCAGAAGAAGTAGAAGAAGGAGAAGGAGAAGGTGAAGTCTGGAGGGTGAAGCAGAAGAAGCAGAAGAAGGAAAAGAAGAAGGTGAAGTCTGGAGGGAGAATCAGAAGAAGTAGAAGAAGGAGAAAGAGAAGGTGAAGTCAGGAGGGTGAATCAGAAGAAGCAGAAGAAGGAGAAGGAGAAGGTGAAGTCTGGAGGGTGAATCAGATGAAGTAGAAGAAGGAGAAGGAGAAGGTGAAGTCTGGAGGGTGAATCAGAAGAAGTAGAAGAAGGAGAAGGAAAAGGTAAAGTCTGGAAGGTGAATCAGAAGAAGCAGAAGAAGGAGATGGAGAAGGTGAAGACTGGAGGGTGAATCAGAAGAAGCAGAAGAAGGAGAAGGAGAAGGTGATGTCTGGAGGGTGAATCAGCAGAAGCAGAAGAAGGAGAAGGAGATGGTGAAGTCTGGAGGGTGAATCAGAAGAAATAGAAGAAGGAGAAGGAGAAGGTGAAGTCTGGAGGGTGAATCAGAAGAAGTAGAAGAAGGAGAAGGAGAAGGTGAAGTCTGGAGGGTGAATCAGAAGAAGTAGAAGAAGGAGAAGGAAAAGGTGAAGTCTGGAGGGTGAATCAGAAGAAGCAGAAGAAGGAGATGAAGAAGGTGAAGTCTGGAGGGTGAATCAGAAGAAGCAGAAGAAGGAGAAGGAGAAGGTGAAGTCTGGAGGGTGAATCAGCAGAAGCAGAAGAAGGAGAAGGAGAAGGTGAAGTCTGGAGGGTGAATCAGAAGAAATAGAAGAAGGAGAAGGAGAAGGTGAAGTCTGGAGGATGAATCAGAAGAAGTAGAAGAAGGAGAAGAAGGAGGTGAAGTCAGGAGGGTGAATCAGAAGAAGCAGAAGAAGGAGAAGGAGAAGGTGAAGTCTGGAGGGTGAATCAGTAGAAGCAGAAGAAGGAGAAGGAGAAGGTGAAGTCTGGAGGGTGAATCAGAAGAAGTAGAAGAAGGAGAAGGAGAAGTTGAAGTCAGGAGAGTGAATCAGAAGAAGCAGAAGAAGGAGAAGGAGAAGGTGAAGTCTGGAGGGTGAATCAGAAGAAGTAGAAGAAGGAGAAGGAGAAGGTGAAGTCTGGAGGGTGAAGCAGAAGAAGCAGAAGAAGGAGAAGAAGAAGGTGAAGTCTGGAGGGTGAATCAGAAGAAGTAGAAGAAGGAGAAAGAGAAGGTGAAGTCAGGAGGGTGAATCAGAAGAAGCAGAAGAAGGAGAAGGAGAAGGTGAAGTCTGGAGGGTGAGTCAGATGAAGTAGAAGAAGGAGAAGGAGAAGGTGAAGTCTGGAGGGTGAATCAGAAGAAGTAGAAGAAGGAGAAGGAAAAGGTAAAGTCTGGAAGGTGAATCAGAAGAAGCAGAAGAAGGAGATGGAGAAGGTGAAGTCTGGAGGCTGAATCAGAAGAAGCAGAAGAAGGAGAAGGAGAAGGTGAAGTCTGGAGGGTGAATCAGCAGAAGCAGAAGAAGGAGAAGGAGATGGTGAAGTCTGGAGGGTGAATCAGAAGAAATAGAAGAAGGAGAAGGAGAAGGTGAAGTCTGGAGGGTGAATCAGAAGAAGTAGAAGAAGGAGAAGGAGAAGGTGAAGTCTGGAGGGTGAATCAGAAGAAGTAGAAGAAGGAGAAGGAAAAGGTGAAGTCTGGAGGGTGAATCAGAAGAAGCAGAAGAAGGAGATGAAGAAGGTGAAGTCTGGAGGGTGAATCAGAAGAAGCAGAAGAAGGAGAAGGAGAAGGTGAAGTCTGGAGGGTGAATCAGCAGAAGCAGAAGAAGGAGAAGGAGAAGGTGAAGTCTGGAGGGTGAATCAGAAGAAATAGAAGAAGGAGAAGGAGAAGGTGAAGTCTGGAGGATGAATCAGAAGAAGTAGAAGAAGGAGAAGGAGGAGGTGAAGTCAGGAGGGTGAATCAGAAGAAGCAGAAGAAGGAGATGAAGAAGGTGAAGTCTGGAGGGTGAATCAGATGAAGCAGAAGAAGGAGAAGGAGAAGGTGAAGTCTGGAGGGTGAAACAGCAGAAGCAGAAGAAGGAGAAGGAGAAGGTGAAGTCTGGAGGGTGAATCAGAAGAAATAGAAGAAGGAGAAGGAGAAGGTGAAGTCTGGAGGATGAATCAGAAGAAGTAGAAGAAGGAGAAGGAGGAGGTGAAGTCAGGAGGGTGAATCAGAAGAAGCAGAAGAAGGGGAAGGAGAAGGTGAAGTCTGGAGGGTGAATCAGTAGAAGCAGAAGAAGGAGAAGGAGAAGGTGAAGTCTGGAGGGTGAATCAGAAGAAGGAGAAGAAGGAGAAGGAGAAGCTGAAGTCAGGAGAGTGAATCAGAAGAAGCAGAAGAAGGAGAAGGAGAAGGTGAAGTCAGGAGGGTGAATCAGAAGAAGTAGAAGAAGGAGAAGGAGAAGGTGAAGTCTGGAGGGTGAATCAGAAGAAGCAGAAGAAGGGGAAGGAGAAGGTGAAGTCAGGAGGGTGAAGCAGAAGAAGTAGAAGAAGGAGAAGGAGAAGGTGAAGTCAGGAGGGTGAAGCAGAAGAAGTAGAAGAAGGAGAAGGAGAAGGTGAAGTCAGGAGGGTGAATCAGAAGAAGCAGAAGAAGGAGAAGGAGAAGGTGAAGTCAGGAGGGTGAACCAGAAGGAGTAGAAGAAGGAGAAGGAGAAGGTGAAGGCAGGAGGGTGAAGCAGAAGAAGCAGAAGAAGGAGAAGGAGAAGTTGAAGTCAGGAGGGTTAAGCAGAAGAAGGAGAAGAAGGAGAAGGAGAAGGTGAAGTCAGGAGGGTGAATCTGAAGAAGCAGAAGAAGGAGAAGGAGGAGGTGAAGTCTGGAGGGTGAAGCAGAAGAAGCAGAAGAAGGAGAAGGAGAAGGTGAAGTCTGGAGGGTGAATCAGAAGAAATAGAAGAAGGAGAAGGAGAAGTTGAAGTCAGGAGAGTGAATCAGAAGAAGCAGAAGAAGGAGAAGGAGAAGGTGAAGTCTGAAGGGTGAAGCAGAAGAAGCAGAAGAAGGAGAAGGAGAAGGTGAAGTCTGGAGGGTGAATCAGAAGAAGCAGAAGAAGGAGAAGGAGAAGGTGAAGTCTGGAGGGTGAATCAGAAGAAGTAGAAGAAGGAGAAGGAGAAGGTGAAGTCAGGAGGGTGAATCAGAAGAAGCAGATGAAGGAGAAGGAGAAGGTAAAGTCTGGAGGGTGAAGCAGAAGAAGTAGAAGAAGGAGAAGGAGAAGGTGAAGTCTGGAGGGTGAATCAGAAGAAGTAGAAGAAGGAGAAGGAGAAGGTGAAGTCTAGAGGGTGAAGCAGAAGAAGCAGAAGAAGGAGAAGAAGAAGGTGAAGTCTGGAGGGTGAATCAGAAGAAGTAGAAGAAGGAGAAAGAGAAGGTGAAGTCAGGAGGGTGAATCAGAAGAAGCAGAAGAAGGAGAAGGAGACGGTGAAGTCTGGAGGGTGAATCAGATGAAGTAGAAGAAGGAGAAGGAGAAGGTGAAGTCTGGAGGGTGAATCAGAAGAAGTAGAAGAAGGAGAAGGAGAAGGTGAAGTCTGGAGGGTGAAGCAGAAGAAGCAGAAGAAGGAGAAGAAGAAGGTGAAGTCTGGAGGGTGAATCAGAAGAAGTAGAAGAAGGAGAAAGAGAAGGTGAAGTCAGGAGGGTGAATCAGAAGAAGCAGAAGAAGGAGAAGGAGAAGGTGAAGTCTGGAGGGTGAATCAGATGAAGTAGAAGAAGGAGAAGGAGAAGGTGAAGTCTGGAGGGTGAATCAGAAGAAGTAGAAGAAGGAGAAGGAAAAGGTAAAGTCTGGAAGGTGAATCAGAAGAAGCAGAAGAAGGAGATGGAGAAGGTGAAGACTGGAGGGTGAATCAGAAGAAGCAGAAGAAGGAGAAGGAAAAGGTGAAGTCTGGAGGGTGAATCAGCAGAAGCAGAAGAAGGAGAAGGAGATGGTGAAGTCTGGAGGGTGAATCAGAAGAAGTAGAAGAAGGAGAAGGAGAAGGTGAAGTCTGGAGGGTGAATCAGAAGAAGTAGAAGAAGGAGAAGGAGAAGGTGAAGTCTGGAGGGTGAATCAGAAGAAGTAGAAGAAGGAGAAGGAAAAGGTGAAGTCTGGAGGGTGAATCAGAAGAAGCAGAAGAAGGAGATGAAGAAGGTGAAGTCTGGAGGGTGAATCAGAAGAAGCAGAAGAAGGAGAAGGAGAAGGTGAAGTCTGGAGGGTGAATCAGCAGAAGCAGAAGAAGGAGAAGGAGAAGGTGAAGTCTGGAGGGTGAATCAGAAGAAATAGAAGAAGGAGAAGGAGAAGGCGAAGTCTGGAGGATGAATCAGAAGAAGTAGAAGAAGGAGAAGGAGGAGGTGAAGTCAGGAGGGTGAATCAGAAGAAGCAGAAGAAGGAGAAGGAGAAGGTGAAGTCTGGAGGGTGAATCAGTAGAAGCAGAAGAAGGAGAAGGAGAAGGTGAAGTCTGGAGGGTGAATCAGAAGAAGTAGAAGAAGGAGAAGGAGAAGTTGAAGTCAGGAGAGTGAATCAGAAGAAGCAGAAGAAGGAGAAGGAGAAGGTGAAGTCTGGAGGGTGAATCAGAAGAAGTAGAAGAAGGAGAAGGAGAAGGTGAAGTCTGGAGGGTGAAGCAGAAGAAGCAGAAGAAGGAGAAGAAGAAGGTGAAGTCTGGAGGGTGAATCAGAAGAAGTAGAAGAAGGAGAAATAGAAGGTGAAGTCAGGAGGGTGAATCAGAAGAAGCAGAAGAAGGAGAAGGAGAAGGTGAAGTCTGGAGGTTGAATCAGATGAAGTAGAAGAAGGAGAAGGAGAAGGTGAAGTCTGGAGGGTGAATCAGAAGAAGTAGAAGAAGGAGAAGGAAAAGGTAAAGTCTGGAAGGTGAATCAGAAGAAGCAGAAGAAGGAGATGGAGAAGGTGAAGTCTGGAGGGTGAATCAGAAGAAGCAGAAGAAGGAGAAGGAGAAGGTGAAGTCTGGAGGGTGAATCAGCAGAAGCAGAAGAAGGAGAAGGAGATGGTGAAGTCTGGAGGGTGAATCAGAAGAAATAGAAGAAGGAGAAGGAGAAGTGAAGTCTGGAGGGTGAATCAGAAGAAGTAGAAGAAGGAGAAGGAGAAGGTGAAGTCTGGAGGGTGAATCAGAAGAAGTAGAAGAAGGAGAAGGAAAAGGTGAAGTCTGGAGGGTGAATCAGAAGAAGCAGAAGAAGGAGATGAAGAAGGTGAAGTCTGGAGGGTGAATCAGAAGAAGCAGAAGAAGGAGAAGGAGAAGGTGAAGTCTGGAGGGTGAATCAGCAGAAGCAGAAGAAGGAGAAGGAGAAGGTGAAGTCTGGAGGGTGAATCAGAAGAAATAGAAGAAGGAGAAGGAGAAGGTGAAGTCTGGAGGATGAATCAGAAGAAGTAGAAGAAGGAGAAGGAGGAGGTGAAGTCAGGAGGGTGAATCAGAAGAAGCAGAAGAAGGAGATGAAGAAGGTGTAGTCTGGAGGGTGAATCAGAAGAAGCAGAAGAAGGAGAAGGAGAAGGTGAAGTCTGGAGGGTGAATCAGAAGAAATAGAAGAAGGAGAAGGAGAAGGTGAAGTCTGGAGGATGAATCAGAAGAAGTAGAAGAAGGAGAAGGAGGAGGTGAAGTCAGGAGGGTGAATCAGAAGAAGCAGAAGAAGGAGAAGGAGAAGGTGAAGTCTGGAGGGTGAATCAGTAGAAGCAGAAGAAGGAGAAGGAGAAGGTGAAGTCTGGAGGGTGAATCAGAAGAAGGAGAAGAAGGAGAAGGAGAAGCTGAAGTCAGGAGAGTGAATCAGAAGAAGCAGAAGAAGGAGAAGGAGAAGGTGAAGTCAGGAGGGTGAATCAGAAGAAGTAGAAGAAGGAGAAGGAGAAGGTGAAGTCTGGAGGGTGAATCAGAAGAAGCAGAAGAAGGGGAAGGAGAAGGTGAAGTCAGGAGGGTGAAGCAGAAGAAGTAGAAGAAGGAGAAGGAGAAGGTGAAGTTAGGAGGGTGAAGCAGAAGAAGTAGAAGAAGGAGAAGGAGAAGGTGAAGTCAGGAGGGTGAATCAGAAGAAGCAGAAGAAGGAGAAGGAGAAGGTGAAGTCAGGAGGGTGAACCAGAAGGAGTAGAAGAAGGAGAAGGAGAAGGTGAAGGCAGGAGGGTGAAGCAGAAGAAGGAGAAGAAGGAGAAGGAGAAGGTGAAGTCAGGAGGGTGAATCTGAAGAAGCAGAAGAAGGAGAAGGAGGAGGTGAAGTCTGGAGGGTGAAGCAGAAGAAGCAGAAGAAGGAGAAGGAGAAGGTGAAGTCTGGAGGGTGAATCAGAAGAAATAGAAGAAGGAGAAGGAGAAGTTGAAGTCAGGAGAGTGAATCAGAAGAAGCAGAAGAAGGAGAAGGAGAAGGTGAAGTCTGAAGGGTGAAGCAGAAGAAGCAGAAGAAGGAGAAGGAGAAGGTGAAGTCTGGAGGGTGAATCAGAAGAAGCAGAAGAAGGATAAGGAGAAGGTGAAGTCTGGAGGGTGAATCAGAAGAAGTAGAAGAAGGAGAAGGAGAAGGTGAAGTCAGGAGGGTGAATCAGAAGAAGCAGAAGAAGGAGAAGGAGAAGGTGAAGTCTGGAGGGTGAAGCAGAAGAAGTAGAAGAAGGAGAAGGAGACGGTGAAGTCTGGAGGGTGAAGCAGAAGAAGCAGAAGAAGGAGAAGAAGAAGGTGAAGTCTGGAGGGTGAATCAGAAGAAGTAGAAGAAGGAGAAAGAGAAGGTGAAGTCAGGAGGGTGAATCAGAAGAAGCAGAAGAAGGAGAAGGAGAAGGTGAAGTCTGGAGGGTGAATCAGATGAAGTAGAAGAAGGAGAAGGAGAAGGTGAAGTCTGGAGGGTGAATCAGAAGAAGTAGAAGAAGGAGAAGGAAAAGGTAAAGTCTGGAAGGTGAATCAGAAGAAGCAGAAGAAGCAGATGGAGAAGGTGAAGACTGGAGGGTGAATCAGAAGAAGCAGAAGAAGGAGAAGGAGAAGGTGAAGTCTGGAGGGTGAATCAGCAGAAGCAGAAGAAGGAGAAGGAGATGGTGTAGTCTGGAGGGTGAATCAGAAGAAATAGAAGAAGGAGAAGGAGAAGGTGAAGTCTGGAGGGTGAATCAGAAGAAGTAGAAGAAGGAGAAGGAGAAGGTGAAGTCTGGAGGGTGAATCAGAAGAAGTAGAAGAAGGAGAAGGAAAAGGTGAAGTCTGGAGGGTGAATCAGAAGAAGCAGAAGAAGGAGATGAAGAAGGTGAAGTCTGGAGGGTGAATCAGAAGAAGCAGAAGAAGGAGAAGGAGAAGGTGAAGTCAGGAGGGTGAACCAGAAGGAGTAGAAGAAGGAGAAGGAGAAGGTGAAGGCAGGAGGGTGAAGCAGAAGAAGCAGAAGAAGGAGAAGGAGAAGTTGAAGTCAGGAGGGTTAAGCAGAAGAAGGAGAAGAAGGAGAAGGAGAAGGTGAAGTCAGGAGGGTGAATCTGAAGAAGCAGAAGAAGGAGAAGGAGGAGGTGAAGTCTGGAGGGTGAAGCAGAAGAAGCAGAAGAAGGAGAAGGAGAAGGTGAAGTCTGGAGGGTGAAGCAGAAGAAGTAGAAGAAGGAGAAGGAGAAGGTGAAGTCAGGAGGGTGAAGCAGAAGAAGTAGAAGAAGGAGAAGGAGAAGGTGAAGTCAGGAGGGTGAATCAGAAGAAGCAGAAGAAGGAGAAGGAGAAGGTGAAGTCAGGAGGGTGAACCAGAAGGAGTAGAAGAAGGAGAAGGAGAAGGTGAAGGCAGGAGGGTGAAGCAGAAGAAGCAGAAGAAGGAGAAGGAGAAGTTGAAGTCAGGAGGGTTAAGCAGAAGAAGGAGAAGAAGGAGAAGGAGAAGGTGAAGTCTGGAGGGTGAATCAGAAGAAGTAGAAGAAGGAGAAGGAGAAGGTGAAGTCTGGAGGGTGAAGCAGAAGAAGCAGAAGAAGGAGAAGAAGAAGGTGAAGTCTGGAGGGTGAATCAGAAGAAGTAGAAGAAGGAGAAAGAGAAGGTGAAGTCAGGAGGGTGAATCAGAAGAAGCAGAAGAAGGAGAAGGAGAAGGTGAAGTCTGGAGGGTGAATCAGATGAAGTAGAAGAAGGAGAAGGAGAAGGTGAAGTCTGGAGGGTGAATCAGAAGAAGTAGAAGAAGGAGAAGGAAAAGGTAAAGTCTGGAAGGTGAATCAGAAGAAGCAGAAGAAGGAGATGGAGAAGGTGAAGACTGGAGGGTGAATCAGAAGAAGCAGAAGAAGGAGAAGAAAAAGGTGAAGTCTGGAGGGTGAATCAGCAGAAGCAGAAGAAGGAGAAGGAGATGGTGAAGTCTGGAGGGTGAATCAGAAGAAGTAGAAGAAGGAGAAGGAGAAGGTGAAGTCTGGAGGGTGAATCAGAAGAAGTAGAAGAAGCAGAAGGAGAAGGTGAAGTCTGGAGGGTGAATCAGAAGAAGTAGAAGAAGGAGAAGGAAAAGGTGAAGTCTGGAGGGTGAATCAGAAGAAGCAGAAGAAGGAGAAGGAGAAGGTGAAGTCTGGAGGGTGAATTAGCAGAAGCAGAAGAAGGAGAAGGAGAAGGTGAAGTCTGGAGGGTGAATCAGAAGAAATAGAAGAAGGAGAAGGAGAAGGTGAAGTCTGGAGGATGAATCAGAAGAAGTAGAAGAAGGAGAAGGAGGAGGTGAAGTCAGGAGGGTGAATCAGAAGAAGCAGAAGAAGGAGAAGGAGAAGGTGAAGTCTGGAGGGTGAATCAGTAGAAGCAGAAGAAGGAGAAGGAGAAGGTGAAGTCTGGAGGGTGAATCAGAAGAAGTAGAAGAAGGAGAAGGAGAAGTTGAAGTCAGGAGAGTGAATCAGAAGAAGCAGAAGAAGGAGAAGGAGAAGGTGAAGTCTGGAGGGTGCATCAGAAGAAGTAGAAGAAGGAGAAGGAGAAGGTGAAGTCTGGAGGGTGAAGCAGAAGAAGCAGAAGAAGGAGAAGAAGAAGGTGAAGTCTGGAGGGTGAATCAGAAGAAGTAGAAGAAGGAGAAATAGAAGGTGAAGTCAGGAGGGTGAATCAGAAGAAGCAGAAGAAGGAGAAGGAGAAGGTGAAGTCTGGAGGTTGAATCAGATGAAGTAGAAGAAGGAGAAGGAGAAGGTGAAGTCTGGAGGGTGAATCAGAAGAAGTAGAAGAAGGAGAAGGAAAAGGTAAAGTCTGGAAGGTGAATCAGAAGAAGCAGAAGAAGGAGATGGAGAAGGTGAAGTCTGGAGGGTGAATCAGAAGAAGCAGAAGAAGGAGAAGGAGAAGGTGAAGTCTGGAGGGTGAATCAGCAGAAGCAGAAGAAGGAGAAGGAGATGGTGAAGTCTGGAGGGTGAATCAGAAGAAATAGAAGAAGGAGAAGGAGAAGTGAAGTCTGGAGGGTGAATCAGAAGAAGTAGAAGAAGGAGAAGGAGAAGGTGAAGTCTGGAGGGTGAATCAGAAGAAGTAGAAGAAGGAGAAGGAAAAGGTGAAGTCTGGAGGGTGAATCAGAAGAAGCAGAAGAAGGAGATGAAGAAGGTGAAGTCTGGAGGGTGAATCAGAAGAAGCAGAAGAAGGAGAAGGAGAAGGTGAAGTCTGGAGGGTGAATCAGCAGAAGCAGAAGAAGGAGAAGGAGAAGGTGAAGTCTGGAGGGTGAATCAGAAGAAATAGAAGAAGGAGAAGGAGAAGGTGAAGTCTGGAGGATGAATCAGAAGAAGTAGAAGAAGGAGAAGGAGGAGGTGAAGTCAGGAGGGTGAATCAGAAGAAGCAGAAGAAGGAGATGAAGAAGGTGTAGTCTGGAGGGTGAATCAGAAGAAGCAGAAGAAGGAGAAGGAGAAGGTGAAGTCTGGAGGGTGAATCAGCAGAAGCAGAAGAAGGAGAAGGAGAAGGTGAAGTCTGGAGGGTGAATCAGAAGAAATAGAAGAAGGAGAAGGAGAAGGTGAAGTCTGGAGGATGAATCAGAAGAAGTAGAAGAAGGAGAAGGAGGAGGTGAAGTCAGGAGGGTGAATCAGAAGAAGCAGAAGAAGGAGAAGGAGAAGGTGAAGTCTGGAGGGTGAATCAGTAGAAGCAGAAGAAGGAGAAGGAGAAGGTGAAGTCTGGAGGGTGAATCAGAAGAAGGAGAAGAAGGAGAAGGAGAAGCTGAAGTCAGGAGAGTGAATCAGAAGAAGCAGAAGAAGGAGAAGGAGAAGGTGAAGTCAGGAGGGTGAATCAGAAGAAGTAGAAGAAGGAGAAGGAGAAGGTGAAGTCTGGAGGGTGAATCAGAAGAAGCAGAAGAAGGGGAAGGAGAAGGTGAAGTCAGGAGGGTGAAGCAGAAGAAGTAGAAGAAGGAGAAGGAGAAGGTGAAGTCAGGAGGGTGAAGCAGAAGAAGTAGAAGAAGGAGAAGGAGAAGGTGAAGTCAGGAGGGTGAATCAGAAGAAGCAGAAGAAGGAGAAGGAGAAGGTGAAGTCAGGAGGGTGAAGCAGAAGAAGTAGAAGAAGGAGAAGGAGAAGGTGAAGTCAGGAGGGTGAATCAGAAGAAGCAGAAGAAGGAGAAGGAGAAGGTGAAGTCTGGAGGGTGAAGCAGAAGAAGTAGAAGAACGAGAAGGAGAAGGTGAAGTCTGGAGGGTGAATCAGAAGAAGTAGAAGAAGGAGAAGGAGAAGGTGAAGTCTGGAGGGTGAAGCAGAAGAAGCAGAAGAAGGAGAAGAAGAAGGTGAAGTCTGGAGGGTGAATCAGAAGAAGTAGAAGAAGGATAAAGAGAAGGTGAAGTCAGGAGGGTGAATCAGAAGAAGCAGAAGAAGGAGAAGGAGAAGGTGAAGTCTGGAGGGTGAATCAGATGAAGTAGAAGAAGGAGAAGGAGAAGGTGAAGTCTGGAGGGTGAATCAGAAGAAGTAGAAGAAGGAGAAGGAAAAGGTAAAGTCTGGAAGGTGAATCAGAAGAAGCAGAAGAAGCAGATGGAGAAGGTGAAGACTGGAGGGTGAATCAGAAGAAGCAGAAGAAGGAGAAGGAGAAGGTGAAGTCTGGAGGGTGAATCAGCAGAAGCAGAAGAAGGAGAAGGAGATGGTGTAGTCTGGAGGGTGAATCAGAAGAAATAGAAGAAGGAGAAGGAGAAGGTGAAGTCTGGAGGGTGAATCAGAAGAAGTAGAAGAAGGAGAAGGAGAAGGTGAAGTCTGGAGGGTGAATCAGAAGAAGTAGAAGAAGGAGAAGGAAAAGGTGAAGTCTGGAGGGTGAATCAGAAGAAGCAGAAGAAGGAGATGAAGAAGGTGAAGTCTGGAGGGTGAATCAGAAGAAGCAGAAGAAGGAGAAAGAGAAGGTGAAGTCAGGAGGGTGAACCAGAAGGAGTAGAAGAAGGAGAAGGAGAAGGTGAAGTCGGGAGGTTCAAGCAGAAGAAGCAGAAGAAGGAGAAGGAGAAGTTGAAGTCAGGAGGGTTAAGCAGAAGAAGGAGAAGAAGGAGAAGGAGAAGGTGAAGTCAGGAGGGTGAATCTGAAGAAGCAGAAGAAGGAGAAGGAGGAGGTGAAGTCTGGAGGGTGAAGCAGAAGAAGCAGAAGAAGGAGAAGGAGAAGGTGAAGTCTGGAGGGTGAATCAGAAGAAATAGAAGAAGGAGAAGGAGAAGTTGAAGTCAGGAGAGTGAATCAGAAGAAGCAGAAGAAGGAGAAGGAGAAGGTGAAGTCTGAAGGGTGAAGCAGAAGAAGCAGAAGAAGGAGAAGGAGAAGGTGAAGTCTGGAGGGTGAATCAGAAGAAGTAGAAGAAGGAGAAGGAGAAGGTGAAGTCAGGAGGGTGAATCAGAAGAAGCAGAAGAAGGAGAAGGAGAAGGTGAAGTCTGGAGGGTGAAGCAGAAGAAGTAGAAGAAGGAGAAGGAGAAGGTGAAGTCTGGAGGGTGAATCAGAAGAAGTAGAAGAAGGAGAAGGAGAAGGTGAAGTCTGGAGGGTGAAGCAGAAGAAGCAGAAGAAGGAGAAGAAGAAGGTGAAGTCTGGAGGGTGAATCAGAAGAAGTAGAAGAAGGAGAAAGAGAAGGTGAAGTCAGGAGGGTGAATCAGAAGAAGCAGAAGAAGGAGAAGGAGAAGGTGAAGTCTGGAGGGTGAATCAGATGAAGTAGAAGAAGGAGAAGGAGAAGGTGAAGTCTGGAGGGTGAATCAGAAGAAGTAGAAGAAGGAGAAGGAAAAGGTAAAGTCTGGAAGGTGAATCAGAAGAAGCAGAAGAAGCAGATGGAGAAGGTGAAGACTGGAGGGTGAATCAGAAGAAGCAGAAGAAGGAGAAGGAGAAGGTGAAGTCTGGAGGGTGAATCAGCAGAAGCAGAAGAAGGAGAAGGAGATGGTGTAGTCTGGAGGGTGAATCAGAAGAAATAGAAGAAGGAGAAGGAGAAGGTGAAGTCTGGAGGGTGAATCAGAAGAAGTAGAAGAAGGAGAAGGAGAAGGTGAAGTCTGGAGGGTGAATCAGAAGAAGTAGAAGAAGGAGAAGGAAAAGGTGAAGTCTGGAGGGTGAATCAGAAGAAGCAGAAGAAGGAGATGAAGAAGGTGAAGTCTGGAGGGTGAATCAGAAGAAGCAGAAGAAGGAGAAGGAGAAGGTGAAGTCTGGAGGGTGAATCAGCAGAAGCAGAAGAAGGAGAAGGAGAAGGTGAAGTCTGGAGGGTGAATCAGAAGAAATAGAAGAAGGAGAAGGAGAAGGTGAAGTCTGGAGGATGAATCAGAAGAAGTAGAAGAAGGAGAAGGAGGAGGTGAAGTCAGGAGGGTGAATCAGAAGAAGCAGAAGAAGGAGAAGGAGAAGGTGAAGTCTGGAGGGTGAATCAGTAGAAGCAGAAGAAGGAGAAGGAGAAGGTGAAGTCTGGAGGGTGAATCAGAAGAAGTAGAAGAAGGAGAAGGAGAAGTTGAAGTCAGGAGAGTGAATCAGAAGAAGCAGAAGAAGGAGAAGGAGAAGGTGAAGTCAGGAGGGTGAATCAGAAGAAGTAGAAGAAGGAGAAGGAGAAGGTGAAGTCTGGAGGGTGAATCAGAAGAAGCAGAAGAAGGGGAAGGAGAAGGTGAAGTCAGGAGGGTGAAGCAGGAGAAGTAGAAGAAGGAGAAGGAGAAGGTGAAGTCAGGAGGGTGAAGCAGAAGAAGTAGAAGAAGGAGAAGGAGAAGGTGAAGTCAGGAGGGTGAATCAGAAGAAGCAGAAGAAGGAGAAGGAGAAGGTGAAGTCAGGAGGGTGAATCAGAATAAGTGGAAGAAGGAGAAAGAGAAGGTGAAGTCAGGAGGGTGAATCAGAAGAAGTAGAAGAAGGAGAAGGTGAAGTCAGGGGGGTGAAGCAGAAGAAGCAGAAGAAGGAGAAGGAGAAGGTGAAGTCTGGAGGGTGAATCAGAAGAAGCAGAAGAAGGAGAAGGAGAAGGTGAAGTCTGGAGGGTGAATCAGAAGAAGTAGAAGAAGGAGAAGGTGAAGTCAGGGGGGTGAAGCAGAAGAAGCAGAAGAAGGAGAAGGAGAAGGTGAAGTCTGGAGGGTGAATCAGAAGAAGCAGAAGAAGGAGAAGGAGAAGGTGAAGTCTGGAGGGTGAATCAGAAGAAGCAGAAGAAGGAGAAGGAGAAGGTGAAGTCTGGAGTGTGAAGCAGAAGAAGCAGAAAAGGAGAAGGAGAAGGTGAAGTCTGGAGGGTGAATCAGAAGAAGCAGAAGAAGGAGAAGGAGAAGGAGAAGTCAGGAGGGTGAAGCAGAAGAAGTAGAAGAAGGAGAAGGAGAAGGTGAAGTCAGGAGGGTGAATCAGAAGATGCAGAAGAAGGAGAAGTTGAAGGTGAAGTCTGGAGGGTGAATCAGAAGAAGTAGAAGAAGGAGAAGGAGAAGGTGAAGTCTGGAGGGTGAATCAGAAGAAGCAGAAGAAGACGAAGGAGAAGGTGAAGGTGAAGTCTGGAGGGTGAATCAGAAGAAGTAGAAGAAGGAGAAGGAGAAGGTGAAGTCTGGAGGGTGAATCAGAAGAAGCAGAAGAAGGAGAAGGAGAAGGTGAAGTCTGGAGGGTGAATCAGAAGAAGTAGAAAAAGGAGAAGGAGAAGGTGAAGTCAGGAGAGTGAATCAGAAGAAGCAGAAGAAGGAGAAGGAGAAGGTGAAGTCAGGAGGGTGAATCAGAAGAAGTAGAAGAAGGAGAAGGAGAAGGTGAAGTCAGGAGGGTGAAGCAGAAGAAGTAGAAGAAGGAAAAGGAGAAGGTGAAGTCAGGAGGTTGAATCAGAAGATGCAGAAGACGGAGAAGGAGAAGGTGAAGTCAGGAGGGTGAATCAGAAGAAGTAGAAGAAGGAGAAGGAGGAGGTGAAGTCTGGAGGGTGAATCAGAAGAAGCAGAAGAAGGAGAAGGAGAAGGTGAAGTCGGGAGGTTGAAGCAGAAGAAGCAGAAGAAGGAGAAGGAGAAGGTGAAGTCAGGAGGGTGAATCAGAAGAAGCAGAAGAAGGCGAAGGAGAAGGTGAAGTCTGGAGGGTGAATCAGAAGAAATAGAAGAAGGAGAAGGAGAAGTTGAAGTCAGGAGAGTGAATCAGAAGAAGCAGGAGAAGGAGAAGGAGAAGGTGAAGTCTGGAGGGTGAAGCAGAAGAAGCAGAAGAAGGAGAAGGAGAAGGTGAAGTCTGGAGGGTGAATCAGAAGAAGCAGAAGAAGGAGAAGGAGAAGGTGAAGTCTGGAGGGTGAATCAGAAGAAGTAGAAGAAGGAGAAGGAGAAGGTGAAGTCAGGAGGGTGAATCAGAAGAAGCAGAAGAAGGAGAAGGAGAAGGTGAAATCTGGAGGGTGAAGCAGAAGAAGTAGAAGAAGGAGAAGGAGAAGGTGAAGTCTGGAGGGTGAAGCAGAAGAAGCAGAAGAAGGAGAAGAAGAAGGTGAAGTCTGGAGGGTGAATCAGAAGAAGTAGAAGAAGGAGAAGGAGAAGGTGAAGTCAGGAGGGTGAATCAGAAGAAGTAGAAGAAGGAGAAGGAGAAGGTGAAGTCAGGAGGGTGAAGCAGAAGAAGTAGAAGAAGGAAAAGGAGAAGGTGAAGTCAGGAGGTTGAATCAGAAGATGCAGAAGACGGAGAAGGAGAAGGTGAAGTCAGGAGGGTGAATCAGAAGAAGTAGAAGAAGGAGAAGGAGGAGGTGAAGTCTGGAGGGTGAATCAGAAGAAGCAGAAGAAGGAGAAGGAGAAGGTGAAGTCGGGAGGTTGAAGCAGAAGAAGCAGAAGAAGGAGAAGGAGAAGGTGAAGTCAGGAGGGTGAATCAGAAGAAGCAGAAGAAGGCGAAGGAGAAGGTGAAGTCTGGAGGGTGAATCAGAAGAAATAGAAGAAGGAGAAGGAGAAGTTGAAGTCAGGAGAGTGAATCAGAAGAAGCAGGAGAAGGAGAAGGAGAAGGTGAAGTCTGGAGGGTGAAGCAGAAGAAGCAGAAGAAGGAGAAGGAGAAGGTGAAGTCTGGAGGGTGAATCAGAAGAAGCAGAAGAAGGAGAAGGAGAAGGTGAAGTCTGGAGGGTGAATCAGAAGAAGTAGAAGAAGGAGAAGGAGAAGGTGAAGTCAGGAGGGTGAATCAGAAGAAGCAGAAGAAGGAGAAGGAGAAGGTGAAATCTGGAGGGTGAAGCAGAAGAAGTAGAAGAAGGAGAAGGAGAAGGTGAAGTCTGGAGGGTGAAGCAGAAGAAGCAGAAGAAGGAGAAGAAGAAGGTGAAGTCTGGAGGGTGAATCAGAAGAAGTAGAAGAAGGAGAAAGAGAAGGTGAAGTCAGAAGGGTGAATCAGAAGAAGCAGAAGAAGGAGAAGGAGAAGGTGAAGTCTGGAGGCTGAATCAGATGAAGTAGAAGAAGGAGAAGGAGAAGGTGAAGTCTGGAGGGTGAATCAGAAGAAGTAGAAGAAGGAGAAGGAAAAGGTGAAGTCTGGAAGGTGAATCAGAAGAAGCAGAAGAAGGAGATGGAGAAGGTGAAGTCTGGAGGGTGAATCAGAAGAAGCAGAAGAAGGAGAAGGAGAAGGTGAAGTCTGGAGGGTGAATCAGCAGAAGCAGAAGAAGGAGAAGGAGATGGTGAAGTCTGGAGGGTGAATCAGAAGAAATAGAAGAAGGAGAAGGAGAAGGTGAAGTCTGGAGGGTGAATCAGAAGAAGTAGAAGAAGGAGAAGGAGAAGGTGAAGTCTGGAGGGTGAATCAGAAGAAGTAGAAGAAGGAGAAGGAAAAGGTGAAGTCTGGAGGGTGAATCAGAAGAAATAGAAGAAGGAGAAGGAGAAGGTGAAGTCTGGAGGGTGAATCAGAAGAAGCAGAAGAAGGAGAAGGAGAAGGTGAAGTCTGGAGGGTGAATCAGCAGAAGCAGAAGAAGGAGAAGGAGAAGGTGAAGTCTGGAGGGTGAATCAGAAGAAGTAGAAGAAGGAGAAGGAGAAGGTGAAGTCAGGAGGGTGAATCAGAAGAAGCAGAAGAAGGAGAAGGAGAAGGTGAAGTCTGAAGGGTGAATCAGAAGAAGCAGAAGAAGGAGAAGGAGAAGGTGAAGTCTGGAGGGTGAATCAGAAGAAGTAGAAGAAGGAGAAGGAGAAGTTGAAGTCAGGAGAGTGAATCAGAAGAAGCAGAAGAAGGAGAAGGAGAAGGTGAAGTCAGGAGGGTGAATCAGAAGAAGTAGAAGAAGGAGAAGGAGAAGGTGAAGTCTGGAGGGTGAATCAGAAGAAGCAGAAGAAGGGGAAGGAGAAGGTGAAGTCAGGAGGGTGAAGCAGAAGAAGTAGAAGAAGGAGAAGGAGAAGGTGAAGTCAGGAGGGTGAAGCAGAAGTAGTAGAAGAAGGAGAAGGAGAAGGTGAAGTCAGGAGGGTGAATCAGAAGAAGCAGAAGAAGGAGAAGGAGAAGGTGAAGTCAGGAGGGTGAATCAGAATAAGTAGAAGAAGGAGAAAGAGAAGGTGAGGTCAGGAGGGTGAATCAGAAGAAGTAGAAGAAGGAGAAGGAGAAGGTGAAGTCTGGAGGGTGAAGCAGAAGAAGTAGAAGAAGGAGAAGGTGAAGTCAGGGGGGTGAATCAGAAGAAGCAGAAGAAGGAGAAGGAGAAGGTGAAGTCTGGAGGGTGAATCAGAAGAAGCAGAAGAAGGAGAAGGAGAAGGTGAAGTCAGGAGGGTGAATCAGAAGAAGCAGAAGAAGGAGAAGGAGAAGGAGAAGTCAGGAGGGTGAAGCAGAAGAAGTAGAAGAAGGAGAAGGAGAAGGTGAAGTCAGGAGGGTGAATCAGAAGATGCAGAAGAAGGAGAAGTTGAAGGTGAAGTCAGGAGGGTGAATCAGAAGAAGTAGAAGAAGAAGAAGGAGAAGGTGAAGGTGAAGTCTGGAGGGTGAATCAGAAGAAGTAGAAGAAGGAGAAGGAGAAGGTGAAGTCTGGAGGGTGAATCAGAAGAAGCAGAAGAAGGAGAAGGAGAAGGTGAAGTCTGGAGGGTGAATCAGAAGAAGTAGAAGAAGGAGAAGGAGAAGGTGAAGTCAGGAGAGTGAATCAGAAGAAGCAGAAGAAGGAGAAGGAGAAGGTGAAGTCAGGAGGGTGAATCAGATGAAGTAGAAGAAGGAGAAGGAGAAGGTGAAGTCAGGAGGGTGAAGCAGAAGAAGTAGAAGAAGGAGAAGGAGAAGGTGAAGTCAGGAGGTTGAATCAGAAGATGCAGAAGAAGGAGAAGGAGAAGATGAAGTCAGGAGGGTGAATCAGAAGAAGTAGAAGAAGGAGAAGGAGGAGGTGAAGTCTGGAGGGTGAATCAGAAGAAGCAGAAGAAGGAGAAGGAGAAGGTGAAGCAGAAGAAGCAGAAGAAGGAGAAGGAGAAGGTGAAGTCAGGAGGGTGTATCAGAAGAAGTAGAAGAAGGAGAAGGAGAAGGTGAAGTCAGGAGGGTGAAACAGAAGAAGCAGAAGAAGGAGAAGGAGAAGGTGAAGTCAGGAGGGTGAATCAGAAGAAGTAGAAGGAGAAGGAGAAGGTGAAGTCTGGAGGGTGAAGCAGAAGAAGTAGAAGAAGGAGAAGGAGAAGGTGAAGTCAGGAGCGTGAAGCAGAAGAAGCAGAAGAAGGGGAAGGAGAAGGTGAAGTCTGGAGGGTGAATCAGAAGAAGCAGAAGAAGGAGAAGGAGAAGGTGAAGTCAGGAGGGTGAATCAGAATAAGTAGAAGAAGGAGAAGGAGAAGGTGAAGTCAGGAGGGTGAATCAGAAGAAGTAGAAGAAGGACAAGGAGAAGGTGAAGTCCGGAGGGTGAAGCAGAAGAAGTAGAAGAAGGAGAAGGTGAAGTCAGGGGGGTGATGCAGAAGAAGCAGAAGAAGGAGAAGGAGAAGGTGAAGTCTGGAGGGTGAATCAGAAGAAGCAGAAGAAGGAGAAGGAGAAGGTGAAGTCTGGAGGGTGAATCAGAAGAAGCAGAAGAAGGAGAAGTAGAAGGTGAAGCCTGGAGTGTGAAGCAGAAGAAGCAGAAAAGGAGAAGGAGAAGGTGAAGTCTGGAGGGTGAAGCAGAAGAAGCAGAAGAAGGAGAAGGAGATTTTGAAGTCTGGAGGGTGAAGCAGAAGAAGCAGAAGAAGGAGAAGGTGAAGTCAGGGGGGTGAAGCAGAAGAAGCAGAAGAAGGAGAAGGAGAAGGTGAAGTCTGGAGGGTTAATCAGAAGAAGCAGAAGAAGGAGAAGGAGAAGGTGAAGTCTGGAGGGTGAATCAGAAGAAGCAGAAGAAGGAGAAGGAGAAGGTGAAGCCTGGAGTGCGAAGCAGAAGAAGCAGAAAAGGAGAAGGAGAAGGTGAAGTCTGGAGGGTGAATCAGAAGAAGCAGAAGAAGGAGAAGGAGATTTTGAAGTCTGGAGGGTGAAGCAGAAGAAGGAGAAGGAGAAGGTGAAGTCTGGAGGGTGAATCAGAAGAAGTAGAAGAAGGAGAAGGAGAAGGTGAAGTCAGGAGGGTGAATCAGAAGAAGCAGAAAAAGGAGATGGAGAAGGTGAAGTCTGGAGGGTGAATCAGAAGAAGTAGAAGAAGGAGAAGGAGAAGGTGAAGTCAGCAGGGTGAATCAGAAGAAGCAGAAGAAGGAGAAGGAGAAGGTGAAGTCAGGAGGGTGAATCAGAAGAAGCAGAAGAAGGAGAAGGAGAAGGTGAAGTCAGGAGGGTGAATCAGAAGAAGTAGAAGAAGGAGAAGGAGAAGGTGAAGGCAGGAGGGTGAAGCAGAAGAAGCAGAAGAAGGAGAAGGAGAAGTTGAAGTCAGGAGGGTGAAGCAGAAGAAGCAGAAGAAGGAGAAGGAGAAGGTGAAGTCAGGAGGGTGAATCTGAAGAAGCAGGAGAAGGAGAAGGAGGAGGTGAAGTCTGGAGGGTGAAGAAGAAGAAGCAGAAGAAGGAGAAGGAGAAGGTGAAGTCTGGAGGGTGAATCAGAAGAAATAGAAGAAGGAGAAGGAGAAGTTGAAGTCAGGAGAGTGAATCAGAAGAAGCAGAAGAAGGAGAAGGAGAAGGTGAAGTCTGAAGGGTGAAGCAGTAGAAGCAGAAGAAGGAGAAGGAGAAGGTGAAGTCTGGAGGGTGAATCAGAAGAAGCAGAAGAAGGAGAAGGAGAAGGTGAAGTCTGGAGGGTGAATCAGAAGAAGTAGAAGAAGGAGAAGGAGAAGGTGAAGTCAGGAGGGAGAATCAGAAGAAGCAGAAGAAGGAGAAGGAGAAGGTGAAGTCTGGAGGGTGAAGCAGCAGAAGTAGAAGAAGGAGAAGGAGAAGGTGAAGTCTGGAGGGTGAATCAGAAGAAGTAGAAGAAGGAGAAGGAGAAGGTGAAGTCTGGAGGGTGAAGAAGAAGAAGCAGAAGAAGGAGAAGAAGAAGGTGAAGTCTGGAGGATGAATCAGAAGAAGTAGAAGAAGGAGAAAGAGAAGGTGAAGTCAGGAGGGTGAATCAGAAGAAGCAGAAGAAGGAGAAGGAGAAGGTGAAGTCTGGAGGGTGAATCAGATGAAGTAGAAGAAGGAGAAGGAGAAGGTGAAGTCTGGAGGGTGAATCAGAAGAAGTAGAAGAAGGAGAAGGAAAAGGTAAAGTCTGGAAGGTGAATCAGAAGAAGCAGAAGAAGGAGATGGAGAAGGTGAAGTCCGGAGGGTGAATCAGAAGAAGCAGAAGAAGGAGAAGGAGAAGGTGAAGTCTGGAGGGTGAATCAGAAGAAGCAGAAGAAGGAGAAGGAGAAGGTGAAGTCGGGAGGTTGAAGCAGAAGAAGCAGAAGAAGGAGAAGGAGAAGGTGAAGTCAGGAGGGTGAATCAGAAGAAGCAGAAGAAGGCGAAGGAGAAGGTGAAGTCTGGAGGGTGAATCAGAAGAAATAGAAGAAGGAGAAGGAGAAGTTGAAGTCAGGAGAGTGAATCAGAAGAAGCAGGAGAAGGAGAAGGAGAAGGTGAAGTCTGGAGGGTGAAGCAGAAGAAGCAGAAGAAGGAGAAGGAGAAGGGGAAGTCTGGAGGGTGAATCAGAAGAAGCAGAAGAAGGAGAAGGAGAAGGTGAAGTCTGGAGGGTGAATCAGAAGAAGTAGAAGAAGGAGAAGGAGAAGGTGAAGTCAGGAGGGTGAATCATAAGAAGCAGAAGAAGGAGAAGGAGAAGGTGAAGTCTGGAGGGTGAAGCAGAAGAAGTAGAAGAAGGAGAAGGAGAAGGTGAAGTCTGGAGGGTGAATCAGAAGAAGTAGAAGAAAGAGAAGGAGAAGGTGAAGTCTGGAGGGTGAAGCAGAAGAAGCAGAAGAAGGAGAAGAAGAAGGTGAAGTCTGGAGGGTGAATCAGAAGAAGTAGAAGAAGGAGAAAGAGAAGGTGAAGTCAGGAGGGTGAATCAGAAGAAGCAGAAGAAGGAGAAGGAGAAGGTGAAGTCTGGAGGCTGAATCAGATGAAGTAGAAGAAGGAGAAGGAGAAGGTGAAGTCTGGAGGGTGAATCAGAAGAAGTAGAAGAAGGAGAAGGAAAAGGTGAAGTCTGGAAGGTGAATCAGAAGAAGCAGAAGAAGGAGATGGAGAAGGTGAAGACTGGAGGGTGAATCAGAAGAAGCAGAAGAAGGAGAAGGAGAAGGTGAAGTCTGGAGGGTGAATCAGCAGAAGCAGAAGAAGGAGAAGGAGATGGTGAAGTCTGGAGGGTGAATCAGAAGAAATAGAAGAAGGAGAAGGAGAAGGTGAAGTCTGGAGGGTGAATCAGAAGAAGTAGAAGAAGGAGAAGGAGAAGGTGAAGTCTGGAGGGTGAATCAGAAGAAGGAGAAGAAGGAGAAGGAAAAGGTGAAGCCTGGAGGGTGATTCAGAAGAAGCAGAAGAAGGAGATGAAGAAGGTGAAGTCTGGAGGGTGAATCAGAAGAAGCAGAAGAAGGAGAAGGAGAAGGTGAAGTCTGGAGGGTGAATCAGCAGAAGCAGAAGAAGGAGAAGGAGAAGGTGAAGTCTGGAGGGTGAATCAGAAGAAGTAGAAGAAGGAGAAGGAGAAGGTGAAGTCAGGACGGTGAATCAGAAGAAGCAGAAGAAGGAGAAGGAGAAGGTGAAGTCTGAAGGGTGAATCAGAAGAAGCAGAAGAAGGAGAAGGAGAAGGTGAAGTCTGGAGGGTGAATCAGAAGAAGTAGAAGAAGGAGAAGGAGAAGTTGAAGTCAGGAGAGTGAATCAGAAGAAGCAGAAGAAGGAGAAGGAGAAGGTGAAGTCAGGAGGGTGAATCAGAAGAAGTAGAAGAAGGAGAAGGAGAAGGTGAAGTCTGGAGGGTGAATCAGAAGAAGCAGAAGAAGGGGAAGGAGAAGGTGAAGTCAGGAGGGTGAAGCAGAAGAAGTAGAAGAAGGAGAAGGAGAAGGTGAAGTCAGGAGGGTGAAGCAGAAGTAGTAGAAGAAGGAGAAGGAGAAGGTGAAGTCAGGAGGATGAATCAGAAGAAGCAGAAGAAGGAGAAGGAGAAGGTGAAGTCAGGAGGGTGAATCAGAATAAGTACAAGAAGGAGAAAGAGAAGGTGAAGTCAGGAGGGTGAATCAGAAGAAGTAGAAGAAGGAGAAGGAGAAGGTGAAGTCTGGAGGGTGAAGCAGAAGAAGTAGAAGAAGGAGAAGGTGAAGTCAGGGGGGTGAATCAGAAGAAGCAGAAGAAGGAGAAGGAGAAGGTGAAGTCTGGAGGGTGAATCAGAAGAAGCAGAAGAAGGAGAAGGAGAAGGTGATGTCTGGAGGGTGAATCAGAAGAAGCAGAAGAAGGAGAAGGAGAAGGAGAAGTCAGGAGGGTGAAGCAGAAGAAGTAGAAGAAGGAGGAGAAGGTGAAGTCAGGAGGGTGAATCAGAAGATGCAGAAGAAGGAGAAGTTGAAGGTGAAGTCAGGAGGGTGAATCAGAAGAAGTAGAAGAAGAAGAAGGAGAAGGTGAAGGTGAAGTCTGGAGGGTGAATCAGAAGAAGTAGAAGAAGGAGAAGGAGAAGGTGAAGTCTGGAGGGTGAATCAGAAGAAGCAGAAGAAGGAGAAGGAGAAGGTGAAGTCTGGAGGGTGAATCAGAAGAAGTAGAAGAAGGAGAAGGAGAAGGTGAAGTCAGGAGAGTGAATCAGAAGAAGCAGAAGAAGGAGAAGGAGAAGGTGAAGTCAGGAGGGTGAATCTGATGAAGTAGAAGAAGGAGAAGGAGAAGGTGAAGTCAGGAGGGTGAAGCAGAAGAAGTAGAAGAAGGAGAAGGAGAAGGTGAAGTCAGGAGGTTGAATCAGAAGATGCAGAAGAAGGAGAAGGAGAAGGTGAAGTCAGGAGGGTGAATCAGAAGAAGTAGAAGAAGGAGAAGGAGGAGGTGAAGTCTGGAGGGTGAATCAGAAGAAGCAGAAGAAGGAGAAGGAGAAGGTGAAGCAGAAGAAGCAGAAGAAGGAGAAGGAGAAGGTGAAGTCAGGAGGGTGTATCAGAAGAAGTAGAAGAAGGAGAAGGAGAAGGTGAAGTCAGGAGGGTGAATCAGAAGAAGCAGAAGAAGGAGAAGGAGAAGGTGAAGTCAGGATGGTGAATCAGAAGAAGTAGAAGGAGAAGGAGAAGGTGAAGTCTGGAGGGTGAAGCAGAAGAAGTAGAAGAAGGAGAAGGAGAAGCTGAAGTCAGGAGCGTGAAGCAGAAGAAGCAGAAGAAGGGGAAGGAGAAGGTGAAGTCTGGAGGGTGAATCAGAAGAAGCAGAAGAAGGAGAAGGAGAAGGTGAAGTCAGGAGGGTGAATCAGAATAAGTAGAAGAAGGAGAAGGAGAAGGTGAAGTCAGGAGGGTGAATCAGAAGAAGTAGAAGAAGGACAAGGAGAAGGTGAAGTCTGGAGGGTGAAGCAGAAGAAGTAGAAGAAGGAGAAGGTGAAGTCAGGGGGGTGATGCAGAAGAAGCAGAAGAAGGAGAAGGAGAAGGTGAAGTCTGGAGGGTGAATCAGAAGAAGCAGAAGAAGGAGAAGGAGAAGGTGAAGTCTGGAGGGTGAATCAGAAGAAGCAGAAGAAGGAGAAGTAGAAGGTGAAGCCTGGAGTGTGAAGCAGAAGAAGCAGAAAAGGAGAAGGAGAAGGTGAAGTCTGGAGGGTGAAGCAGAAGAAGCAGAATAAGGAGAAGGAGATTTTGAAGTCTGGTGGGTGAAGCAGAAGAAGCAGAAGAAGGAGAAGGTGACGTCAGGGGGGTGAAGCAGAAGAAGCAGAAGAAGGAGAAGGAGAAGGGGAAGTCTGGAGGGTTAATCAGAAGAAGCAGAAGAAGGAGAAGGAGAAGGTGAAGTCTGGAGGGTGAATCAGAAGAAGCAGAAGAAGGAGAAGGAGAAGGTGAAGCCTGGAGTGTGAAGCAGAAGAAGCAGAAAAGGAGAAGGAGAAGGTGAAGTCTGGAGGGTGAATCAGAAGAAGCAGAAGAAGGAGAAGGAGATTTTGAAGTCTGGAGGGTGAAGCAGAAGAAGGAGAAGGAGAAGGTGAAGTCTGGAGGGTGAATCAGAAGAAGTAGAAGAAGGAGAAGGAGAAGGTGAAGTCAGGAGGGTGAATCAGAAGAAGCAGAAAAAGGAGATGGAGAAGGTGAAGTCTGGAGGGTGAATCAGAAGAAGCAGAAGAAGGAGAAGGAGAAGGAGAAGTCAGGAGGGCGAATCAGAAGAAGCAGAAGAAGGAGAAAGAGAAGGAGAAGTCAGGAGGGTGAAGCAGAAGAAGTAGAAGAAGGAGAAGGAGAAGGTGAAGTCAGGAGGGTGAATCAGAAGATGCAGAAGAAGGAGAAGTTGAAGGTGAAGTCAGGAGGGTGAATCAGAAGAAGTAGAAGAAGAAGAAGGAGAAGGTGAAGGTGAAGTCTGGAGGGTGAATCAGAAGAAGTAGAAGAAGGAGAAGGAGAAGGTGAAGTCTGGAGGGTGAATCAGAAGAAGCAGAAGAAGGAGAAGGAGAAGGTGAAGTCTGGAGGGTGAATCAGAAGAAGTAGAAGAAGGAGAAGGAGAAGGTGAAGTCAGGAGAGTGAATCAGAAGAAGCAGAAGAAGGAGAAGGAGAAGGTGAAGTCAGGAGGGTGAATCAGATGAAGTAGAAGAAGGAGAAGGAGAAGGTGAAGTCAGGAGGGTGAAGCAGAAGAAGTAGAAGAAGGAGAAGGAGAAGGTGAAGTCAGGAGGTTGAATCAGAAGATGCAGAAGAAGGAGAAGGAGAAGGTGAAGTCAGGAGGGTGAATCAGAAGAAGTAGAAGAAGGAGAAGGAGGATGTGAAGTCTGGAGGGTGAATCAGAAGAAGCAGAAGAAGGAGAAGGAGAAGGTGAAGCAGAAGAAGCAGAAGAAGGAGAAGGAGAAGGTGATGTCAGGAGGGTGTATCAGACGAAGTAGAAGAAGGAGAAGGAGAAGGTGAAGTCAGGAGGGTGAATCAGAAGAAGCAGAAGAAGGAGAAGGAGAAGGTGAAGTCAGGAGGGTGAATCAGAAGAAGTAGAAGGAGAAGGAGAAGGTGAAGTCTGGAGGGTGAAGCAGAAGAAGTAGAAGAAGGAGAAGGAGAAGGTGAAGTCAGGAGCGTGAAGCAGAAGAAGCAGAAGAAGGGGAAGGAGAAGGTGAAGTCTGGAGGGTGAATCAGAAGAAGCAGAAGAAGGGGAAGGAGAAGGTGAAGTCAGGAGGGTGAATCAGAATAAGTAGAAGAAGGAGAAGGAGAAGGTGAAGTCAGGAGGGTGAATCAGAAGAAGTAGAAGAAGGACAAAGAGAAGGTGAAGTCTGGAGGGTGAAGCAGAAGAAGTAGAAGAAGGAGAAGGTGAAGTCAGGGGGGTGATGCAGAAGATGCAGAAGAAGGAGAAGGAGAAGGTGAAGTCTGGAGGGTGAATCAGAAGAAGCAGAAGAAGGAGAAGGAGAAGGTGAATCTGGAGGGTGAATCAGAAGAAGCAGAAGAAGGAGAAGTAGAAGGTGAAGCCTGGAGTGTGAAGCAGAAGAAGCAGAAAAGGAGAAGGAGAAGGTGAAGTCTGGAGGGTGAAGCAGAAGAAGCAGAATAAGGAGAAGGAGATTTTGAAGTCTGGAGGGTGAAGCAGAAGAAGCAGAAGAAGGAGAAGGTGAAGTCAGGGGGGTGAAGCAGAAGAAGCAGAAGAAGGAGAAGGAGAAGGTGAAGTCTGGAGGGTTAATCAGAAGAAGCAGAAGAAGGAGAAGGAGAAGGTGAAGTCTGGAGGGTGAATCAGAAGAAGCAGAAGAAGGAGAAGGAGAAGGTGAAGCCTGGAGTGTGAAGCAGAAGAAGCAGAAAAGGAGAAGGAGAAGGTGAAGTCTGGAGGGTGAATCAGAAGAAGCAGAAGAAGGAGAAGGAGATTTTGAAGTCTGGAGGGTGAAGCAGAAGAAGGAGAAGGAGAAGGTGATGTCTGGAGGGTGAATCAGAAGTAGAAGAAGGAGAAGGAGAAGGTGAAGTCAGGAGGGTGAATCAGAAGAAGCAGAAAAAGGAGATGGAGAAGGTGAAGTCTGGAGGGTGAATCAGAAGAAGTAGAAGAAGGAGAAGGTGAAGTCAGCAGGGTGAATCAGAAGAAGCAGAAGAAGGAGAAGGAGAAGGTGAAGTCAGGAGTGTGAATCAGAAGAAGCAGAAGAAGGAGAAGGAGAAGGTGAAGTCAGGAGGGTGAATCAGAAGAAGTAGAAGAAGGAGAAGGAGAAGGTGAAGGCAGGAGGGTGAAGCAGAAGAAGCAGAAGAAGGAGAAGGAGAAGTTGAAGTCAGGAGGGTGAAGCAGAAGAAGCAGAAGAAGGAGAAGGAGAAGGTGAAGTCAGGAGGGTGAATCTGAAGAAGCAGAAGAAGGAGAAGGAGGAGGTGAAGTCTGGAGGGTGAAGCAGAAGAAGCAGAAGAAGGAGAAGGAGAAGGTGAAGTCTGGAGGGTGAATCAGAAGAAATAGAAGAAGGAGAAGGAGAAGTTGAAGTCAGGAGAGTGAATCAGAAGAAGCAGAAGAAGGAGAAGGAGAAGGTGAAGTCTGAAGGGTGAAGCAGAAGAAGCAGAAGAAGGAGAAGGAGAAGGTGAAGTCTGGAGGGTGAATCAGAAGAAGCAGAAGAAGGAGAAGGAGAAGGTGAAGTCTGGAGGGTGAATCAGAAGAAGTAGAAGAAGGAGAAGGAGAAGGTGAAGTCAGGAGGGTGAATCAGAAGAAGCAGAAGAAGGAGAAGGAGAAGGTGAAGTCTGGAGGGTGAAGCAGCAGAAGTAGAAGAAGGAGAAGGAGAAGGTGAAGTCTGGAGGGTGAATCAGAAGAAGTAGAAGAAGGAGAAGGAGAAGGTGAGGTCTGGAGGGTGAAGAAGAAGAAGCAGAAGAAGGAGAAGAAGAAGGTGAAGTCTGGAGGGTGAATCAGAAGAAGTAGAAGAAGGAGAAAGAGAAGGTGAAGTCAGGAGGGTGAATCAGAAGAAGCAGAAGAAGGAGAAGGAGAAGGTGAAGTCTGGAGGGTGAATCAGATGAAGTAGAAGAAGGAGAAGGAGAAGGTGAAGTCTGGAGGGTGAATCAGAAGAAGTAGAAGAAGGAGAAGGAAAAGGTAAAGTCTGGAAGGTGAATCAAAAGAAGCAGAAGAAGGAGATGGAGAAGGTGAAGTCTGGAGGGTGAATCAGAAGAAGGAGAAGAAGGAGAAGGAGAAGGTGAAGTCTGGAGGGTGAATCAGCAGAAGCAGAAGAAGTAGAAGGAGATGGTGAAGTCTGGAGGGTGAATCAGAAGAAATAGATGAAGGAGAAGGAGAAGGTGAAGTCTGGAGGGTGAATCAGAAGAAGTAGAAGAAGGAGAAGGAGAAGGTGAAGTCTGGAGGGTGAATCAGAAGAAGTAGAAGAAGGAGAAGGAAAAGGTGAAGTCTGGAGGGTGAATCAGAAGAAGAAGAAGAAGGAGATGAAGAAGGTGAAGTCTGGAGGGTGAATCAGAAGAAGCAGAAGAAGGAGAAGGAGGAGGTGAAGTCTGGAGGGTGAATCAGCAGAAGCAGAAGAAGGAGAAGGAGAAGGTGAAGTCTGGAGGGTGAATCAGAAGAAATAGAAGAAGGAGAAGGAGAAGGTGAAGTCTGGAGGATGAATCAGAAGAAGTAGAAGAAGGAGAAGGAGAAGGTGAAGTCAGGAGGGTGAATCAGAAGAAGCAGAAGAAGGAGAAGGAGAAGGTGAAGTCTGGAGGGTGAATCAGTAGAAGCAGAAGAAGGAGATGGAGAAGGTGAAGTCTGGAGGGTGAATCAGAAGAAGTAGAAGAAGGAGAAGGAGAAGTTGAAGTCAGGAGAGTGAATCAGAAGAAGCAGAAGAAGGAGAAGGAGAAGGTGAAGTCAGGAGGGTGAATCAGAAGAAGTAGAAGAAGGAGAAGGAGAAGGTGAAGTCTGGAGGGTGAATCAGAAGAAGCAGAAGAAGGGGAAGGAGAAGGTGAATTCAGGAGGGTGAAGCTGAAGAAGTAGAAGAAGGAGAAGGAGAAGGTGAAGTCAGGAGGGTGAAGCAGAAGAAGTAGAAGAAGGGGAAGGAGAAGGTGAAGTCATGAGGGTGAATCAGAAGAAGCAGAAGAAGGAGAAGGAGAAGGTGAAGTCAGGAGGGTGAATTGGAATAAGTAGAAGAAGGAGAAAGAGAAGGTGAAGTCAGGAGGGTGAATCAGAAGAAGTAGAAGAAGGAGAAGGAGAAGGTGAAGTCTGGAGGGTGAAGCAGAAGAAGTAGAAGAAGGAGAAGGTGAAGTCAGGGGGGTGAAGCAGAAGAAGCAGAAGAAGGAGAAGGAGAAGGTGAAGTCTGGAGGGTGAATCAGAAGAAGCAGAAGAAGGAGAAGGAGAAGGTGAAGTCTGGAGGGTGAATCAGAAGAAGCAGAAGAAGGAGAAGGAGAAGGTGAAGTCTGGAGTGTGAAACAGAAGAAACATAAAAGGAGAAGGAGAAGGTGAAGTCTGGAGGGTGAAGCAGAAGAAGTAGAAGAAGGAGAAGGAGAAGGTGAAGTCAGGAGGGTGAATCAGAAGATGCAGAAGAAGGAGAAGTTGAAGGTGAAGTCAGGAGGGTGAATCAGAAGAAGTAGAAGAAGGAGAAGGAGAAGGTGAAGTCAGGAGGGTGAATCAGAAGATGCAGAAGAAGAAGAAGTTGAAGGTGAAGTCAGGAGGGTGAATCAGAAGAAGTAGAAGAAGGAGAAGGTGAAGTCTGGAGGGTGAATCAGAAGAAGCAGAAGAAGAAGAAGGAGAAGGTGAAGGTGAAGTCTGGAGGGTGAATCAGAAGAAGTAGAAGAAGGAGAAGGAGAAGGTGAAGTCAGGAGAGTGAAGCAGAAGAAGCAGAAGAAGGAGAAGGAGAAGGTGAAGTCAGGAGGTTGAATCAGAAGATGCAGAAGAAGGAGAAGGAGAAGGTGAAGTCAGGAGGGTGAATCAGAAGAAGTAGAAGAAGGAGAAGGAGGAGGTGAAGTCTGGAGGGTGAATCAGAAGCAGAAGAAGGAGAAGGAGAAGGTGAAGTCGGGAGGTTCAAGCAGAAGAAGCAGAAGAAGGAGAAGGAGAAGGTGAAGTCTGGAGGGTGAATCAGAAGAAGCAGAAGAAGGAGAAGGAGAAAGTGAATTCTGGAGGGTGAATCAGAAGAAGTAGAAGAAGGAGAAGGAGAAGGTGAAGTCAGGAGAGTGAAGCAGAAGAAGCAGAAGAAGGAGAAGTAGAAGGTGAAGTCAGGAGGGTGAATCAGAAGAAGTAGAAGAAGGAGAAGGAGAAGGTGAAGTCAGGAGGGTGAAGCAGAAGAAGTAGAAGAAGGAGAAGGAGAAGGTGAAGTCAGGAGGTTGAATCAGAAGATGCAGAAGAAGAAGGAGAAGGTGAAGTCAGGAGGGTGATTCAGAAGAAGTAGAAGAAGGAGAAGGAGGAGGTGAAGTCTGGAGGGTGAATCAGAAGCAGAAGAAGGAGAAGGAGAAGGTGAAGTCGGGAGGTTCAAGCAGAAGAAGCAGAAGAAGGAGAAGGAGAAGGTGAAGTCAGGAGGGTGAATAAGAAGAAGTAGAAGAAGGAGAAGGAGAAGGTGAAGTCAGGAGGGTGAATCAGAAGAAGCAGAAGAAGGAGAAGGAGAAGGTGAAGTCAGGAGGTTGAATCAGAAGAAGTAGAAGGAGAAGGAGAAGGAGAAGTCTGGAGGGTGAAGCAGAAGATGTAGAAGAAGGAGAAGGAGAAGGTGAAGTCAGGAGCGTGAAGCAGAAGAAGCAGAAGAAGGAGAAGGAGAAGGTGAAGTCTGGAGGGTGAATCAGAAGAAGCAGAAGAAGGAGAAGGAGAAGGTGAAGTCAGGAGGGTGAATCAGAATAAGTAGAAGAAGGAGAAGGAGAAGGTGAAGTCAGGAGGGTGAATCAGAAGAAGTAGAAGAAGGAGAAGGAGAAGGTGAAGTCTGGAGGGTGAAGCAGAAGAAGTTGAAGAAGGAGAAGGTGAAGTCAGGGGGGTGAAGCAGAAGAAGCAGAAGAAGGAGAAGGAGAAGGTGAAGTCTGGAGGGTGAATCAGAAGAAGCAGAAGAAGGAGAAGGAGAAGGTGAAGTCTGGAGGGTGAATCAGAAGAAGCAGAAGAAGGAGAAGGAGAAGATGAAGCCTGGAGTGTGAAGCAGAAGAAGCAGAAAAGGAGAAGGAGAAGGTGAAGTCTGGAGGGTGAAGCAGAAGAAGCAGAATAAGGAGAAGGAGATTTTGACGTCTGGAGGGCGAAGCAGAAGAAGCAGAAGAAGGAGAAGGTGAAGTCAGGGGGGTGAAGCAGAAGAAGCAGAAGAAGGAGAAGGAGAAGGTGAAGTCTGGAGGGTGAATCAGAAGAAGCAGAAGAAGGAGAAGGAGAAGGTGAAGTCTGGAGGGTGAATCAGAAGAAGCAGAAGAAGGAGAAGGAGAAGGTGAAGCCTGGAGTGTGAAGCAGAAGAAGCAGAAAAGGAGAAGGAGAAGGTGAAGTCTGGAGGGTGAATCAGAAGAAGCAGAAGAAGGAGAAGGAGATTTTGAAGTCTGGAGGGTGAAGCAGAAGAAGCAGAAGAAGGAGAAGGAGAAGGTGAAGTCTGGAGGGTGAATCAGAAGAAGTAGAAGAAGGAGAAGGAGAAGGTGAAGTCAGGAGGGTGAATCAGAAGAAGCAGAAGAAGGAGATGGAGAAGGTGAAGTCTGGAGGGTGAATCAGAAGAAGTAGAAGAAGGAGAAGGAGAAGGTGAAGTCTGGAGGGTGAATCAGAAGAAGCAGAAGAAGGAGAAGTAGAAGGTGAAGCCTGGAGTGTGAAGCAGAAGAAGCAGAAAAGGAGAAGGAGAAGGTGAAGTCTGGAGGGTGAAGCAGAAGAAGCAGAATAAGGAGAAGGAGATTTTGAAGTCTGGTGGGTGAAGCAGAAGAAGCAGAAGAAGGAGAAGGTGACGTCAGGGGGGTGAAGCAGAAGAAGCAGAAGAAGGAGAAGGAGAAGGGGAAGTCTGGAGGGTTAATCAGAAGAAGCAGAAGAAGGAGAAGGAGAAGGTGAAGTCTGGAGGGTGAATCAGAAGAAGCAGAAGAAGGAGAAGGAGAAGGTGAAGCCTGGAGTGTGAAGCAGAAGAAGCAGAAAAGGAGAAGGAGAAGGTGAAGTCTGGAGGGTGAAGCAGAAGAAGTAGAAGAAGGAGAAGGAGAAGGTGAAGTCAGGAGGTTGAATCAGAAGATGCAGAAGAAGGAGAAGGAGAAGGTGAAGTCAGGAGGGTGAATCAGAAGAAGTAGAAGAAGGAGAAGGAGGAGGTGAAGTCTGGAGGGTGAATCAGAAGCAGAAGAAGGAGAAGGAGAAGGTGAAGTCGGGAGGTTCAAGCAGAAGAAGCAGAAGAAGGAGAAGGAGAAGGTGAAGTCAGGAGGGTGAATCAGAAGAAGTAGAAGAAGGAGAAGGAGGAGGTGAAGTCTGGAGGGTGAATCAGAAGCAGAAGAAGGAGAAGGAGAAGGTGAAGTCGGGAGGTTCAAGCAGAAGAAGCAGAAGAAGGAGAAGGAGAAGGTGAAGTCTGGAGGGTGAATCAGAAGAAGCAGAAGAAGGAGAAGGAGAAAGTGAATTCTGGAGGGTGAATCAGAAGAAGTAGAAGAAGGAGAAGGAGAAGGTGAAGTCAGGAGAGTGAAGCAGAAGAAGCAGAAGAAGGAGAAGTAGAAGGTGAAGTCAGGAGGGTGAATCAGAAGAAGTAGAAGAAGGAGAAGGAGCAGGTGAAGTCAGGAGGGTGAAGCAGAAGAAGTAGAAGAAGGAGAAGGAGAAGGTGAAGTCAGGAGGTTGAATCAGAAGATGCAGAAGAAGAAGGAGAAGGTGAAGTCAGGAGGGTGAATCAGAAGAAGTAGAAGAAGGAGAAGGAGGAGGTGAAGTCTGGAGGGTGAATCAGAAGCAGAAGAAGGAGAAGGAGAAGGTGAAGTCGGGAGGTTCAAGCAGAAGAAGCAGAAGAAGGAGAAGGAGAAGGTGAAGTCAGGAGGGTGAATAAGAAGAAGTAGAAGAAGGAGAAGGAGAAGGTGAAGTCAGGAGGGTGAATCAGAAGAGGCAGAAGAAGGAGAAGGAGAAGGTGAAGTCAGGAGGTTGAATCAGAAGAAGTAGAAGGAGAAGGAGAAGGAGAAGTCTGGAGGGTGAAGCAGAAGATGTAGAAGAAGGAGAAGGAGAAGGTGAAGTCAGGAGCGTGAAGCAGAAGAAGCAGAAGAAGGAGAAGGAGAAGGTGAAGTCTGGAGGGTGAATCAGAAGAAGCAGAAGAAGGAGAAGGAGAAGGTGAAGTCAGGAGGGTGAATCAGAATAAGTAGAAGAAGGAGAAGGAGAAGGTGAAGTCAGGAGGGTGAATCAGAAGAAGTAGAAGAAGGAGAAGGAGAAGGTGAAGTCTGGAGGGTGAAGCAGAAGAAGTTGAAGAAGGAGAAGGTGAAGTCAGGGGGGTGAAGCAGAAGAAGCAGAAGAAGGAGAAGGAGAAGGTGAAGTCTGGAGGGTGAATCAGAAGAAGCAGAAGAAGGAGAAGGAGAAGGTGAAGTCTGGAGGGTGAATCAGAAGAAGCAGAAGAAGGAGAAGGAGAAGATGAAGCCTGGAGTGTGAAGCAGAAGAAGCAGAAAAGGAGAAGGAGAAGGTGAAGTCTGGAGGGTGAAGCAGAAGAAGCAGAATAAGGAGAAGGAGATTTTGACGTCTGGAGGGTGAAGCAGAAGAAGCAGAAGAAGGAGAAGGTGAAGTCAGGGGGGTGAAGCAGAAGAAGCAGAAGAAGGAGAAGGAGAAGGTGAAGTCTGGAGGGTGAATCAGAAGAAGCAGAAGAAGGAGAAGGAGAAGGTGAAGTCTGGAGGGTGAATCAGAAGAAGCAGAAGAAGGAGAAGGAGAAGGTGAAGCCTGGAGTGTGAAGCAGAAGAAGCAGAAAAGGAGAAGGAGAAGGTGAAGTCTGGAGGGTGAATCAGAAGAAGCAGAAGAAGGAGAAGGAGATTTTGAAGTCTGGAGGGTGAAGCAGAAGAAGCAGAAGAAGGAGAAGGAGAAGGTGAAGTCTGGAGGGTGAATCAGAAGAAGTAGAAGAAGGAGAAGGAGAAGGTGAAGTCAGGAGGGTGAATCAGAAGAAGCAGAAGAAGGAGATGGAGAAGGTGAAGTCTGGAGGGTGAATCAGAAGAAGTAGAAGAAGGAGAAGGAGAAGGTGAAGTCTGGAGGGTGAATCAGAAGAAGCAGAAGAAGGAGAAGTAGAAGGTGAAGCCTGGAGTGTGAAGCAGAAGAAGCAGAAAAGGAGAAGGAGAAGGTGAAGTCTGGAGGGTGAAGCAGAAGAAGCAGAATAAGGAGAAGGAGATTTTGAAGTCTGGTGGGTGAAGCAGAAGAAGCAGAAGAAGGAGAAGGTGACGTCAGGGGGGTGAAGCAGAAGAAGCAGAAGAAGGAGAAGGAGAAGGGGAAGTCTGGAGGGTTAATCAGAAGAAGCAGAAGAAGGAGAAGGAGAAGGTGAAGTCTGGAGGGTGAATCAGAAGAAGCAGAAGAAGGAGAAGGAGAAGGTGAAGCCTGGAGTGTGAAGCAGAAGAAGCAGAAAAGGAGAAGGAGAAGGTGAAGTCTGGAGGGTGAATCAGAAGAAGCAGAAGAAGGAGAAGGAGATTTTGAAGTCTGGAGGGTGAAGCAGAAGAAGGAGAAGGAGAAGGTGAAGTCTGGAGGGTGAATCAGAAGAAGTAGAAGAAGGAGAAGGAGAAGGTGAAGTCAGGAGGGTGAATCAGAAGAAGCAGAAAAAGGAGATGGAGAAGGTGAAGTCTGGAGGGTGAATCAGAAGAAGCAGAAGAAGGAGAAGGAGAAGGAGAAGTCAGGAGGGCGAATCAGAAGAAGCAGAAGAAGGAGAAAGAGAAGGAGAAGTCAGGAGGGTGAAGCAGAAGAAGTAGAAGAAGGAGAAGGAGAAGGTGAAGTCAGGAGGGTGAATCAGAAGATGCAGAAGAAGGAGAAGTTGAAGGTGAAGTCAGGAGGGTGAATCAGAAGAAGTAGAAGAAGAAGAAGGAGAAGGTGAAGGTGAAGTCTGGAGGGTGAATCAGAAGAAGTAGAAGAAGGAGAAGGAGAAGGTGAAGTCTGGAGGGTGAATCAGAAGAAGCAGAAGAAGGAGAAGGAGAAGGTGAAGTCTGGAGGGTGAATCAGAAGAAGTAGAAGAAGGAGAAGGAGAAGGTGAAGTCAGGAGAGTGAATCAGAAGAAGCAGAAGAAGGAGAAGGAGAAGGTGAAGTCAGGAGGGTGAATCAGATGAAGTAGAAGAAGGAGAAGGAGAAGGTGAAGTCAGGAGGGTGAAGCAGAAGAAGTAGAAGAAGGAGAAGGAGAAGGTGAAGTCAGGAGGTTGAATCAGAAGATGCAGAAGAAGGAGAAGGAGAAGGTGAAGTCAGGAGGGTGAATCAGAAGAAGTAGAAGAAGGAGAAGGAGGATGTGAAGTCTGGAGGGTGAATCAGAAGAAGCAGAAGAAGGAGAAGGAGAAGGTGAAGCAGAAGAAGCAGAAGAAGGAGAAGGAGAAGGTGATGTCAGGAGGGTGTATCAGACGAAGTAGAAGAAGGAGAAGGAGAAGGTGAAGTCAGGAGGGTGAATCAGAAGAAGTAGAAGGAGAAGGAGAAGGTGAAGTCTGGAGGGTGAAGCAGAAGAAGTAGAAGAAGGAGAAGGAGAAGGTGAAGTCAGGAGCGTGAAGCAGAAGAAGCAGAAGAAGGGGAAGGAGAAGGTGAAGTCTGGAGGGTGAATCAGAAGAAGCAGAAGAAGGGGAAGGAGAAGGTGAAGTCAGGAGGGTGAATCAGAATAAGTAGAAGAAGGAGAAGGAGAAGGTGAAGTCAGGAGGGTGAATCAGAAGAAGTAGAAGAAGGACAAAGAGAAGGTGAAGTCTGGAGGGTGAAGCAGAAGAAGTAGAAGAAGGAGAAGGTGAAGTCAGGGGGGTGATGCAGAAGATGCAGAAGAAGGAGAAGGAGAAGGTGAAGTCTGGAGGGTGAATCAGAAGAAGCAGAAGAAGGAGAAGGAGAAGGTGAATCTGGAGGGTGAATCAGAAGAAGCAGAAGAAGGAGAAGTAGAAGGTGAAGCCTGGAGTGTGAAGCAGAAGAAGCAGAAAAGGAGAAGGAGAAGGTGAAGTCTGGAGGGTGAAGCAGAAGAAGCAGAATAAGGAGAAGGAGATTTTGAAGTCTGGAGGGTGAAGCAGAAGAAGCAGAAGAAGGAGAAGGTGAAGTCAGGGGGGTGAAGCAGAAGAAGCAGAAGAAGGAGAAGGAGAAGGTGAAGTCTGGAGGGTTAATCAGAAGAAGCAGAAGAAGGAGAAGGAGAAGGTGAAGTCTGGAGGGTGAATCAGAAGAAGCAGAAGAAGGAGAAGGAGAAGGTGAAGCCTGGAGTGTGAAGCAGAAGAAGCAGAAAAGGAGAAGGAGAAGGTGAAGTCTGGAGGGTGAATCAGAAGAAGCAGAAGAAGGAGAAGGAGATTTTGAAGTCTGGAGGGTGAAGCAGAAGAAGGAGAAGGAGAAGGTGATGTCTGGAGGGTGAATCAGAAGTAGAAGAAGGAGAAGGAGAAGGTGAAGTCAGGAGGGTGAATCAGAAGAAGCAGAAAAAGGAGATGGAGAAGGTGAAGTCTGGAGGGTGAATCAGAAGAAGTAGAAGAAGGAGAAGGAGAAGGTGAAGTCAGCAGGGTGAATCAGAAGAAGCAGAAGAAGGAGAAGGAGAAGGTGAAGTCAGGAGTGTGAATCAGAAGAAGCAGAAGAAGGAGAAGGAGAAGGTGAAGTCAGGAGGGTGAATCAGAAGAAGTAGAAGAAGGAGAAGGAGAAGGTGAAGGCAGGAGGGTGAAGCAGAAGAAGCAGAAGAAGGAGAAGGAGAAGTTGAAGTCAGGAGGGTGAAGCAGAAGAAGCAGAAGAAGGAGAAGGAGAAGGTGAAGTCAGGAGGGTGAATCTGAAGAAGCAGAAGAAGGAGAAGGAGGAGGTGAAGTCTGGAGGGTGAAGCAGAAGAAGCAGAAGAAGGAGAAGGAGAAGGTGAAGTCTGGAGGGTGAATCAGAAGAAATAGAAGAAGGAAAAGGAGAAGTTGAAGTCAGGAGAGTGAATCAGAAGAAGCAGAAGAAGGAGAAGGAGAAGGTGAAGTCTGAAGGGTGAAGCAGAAGAAGCAGAAGAAGGAGAAGGAGAAGGTGAAGTCTGGAGGGTGAATCAGAAGAAGCAGAAGAAGGAGAAGGAGAAGGTGAAGTCTGGAGGGTGAATCAGAAGAAGTAGAAGAAGGAGAAGGAGAAGGTGAAGTCAGGAGGGTGAATCAGAAGAAGCAGAAGAAGGAGAAGGAGAAGGTGAAGTCTGGAGGGTGAAGCAGCAGAAGTAGAAGAAGGAGAAGGAGAAGGTGAAGTCTGGAGGGTGAATCAGAAGAAGTAGAAGAAGGAGAAGGAGAAGGTGAGGTCTGGAGGGTGAAGAAGAAGAAGCAGAAGAAGGAGAAGAAGAAGGTGAAGTCTGGAGGGTGAATCAGAAGAAGTAGAAGAAGGAGAAAGAGAAGGTGAAGTCAGGAGGGTGAATCAGAAGAAGCAGAAGAAGGAGAAGGAGAAGGTGAAGTCTGGAGGGTGAATCAGATGAAGTAGAAGAAGGAGAAGGAGAAGGTGAAGTCTGGAGGGTGAATCAGAAGAAGTAGAAGAAGGAGAAGGAAAAGGTAAAGTCTGGAAGGTGAATCAGAAGAAGCAGAAGAAGGAGATGGAGAAGGTGAAGTCTGGAGGGTGAATCAGAAGAAGCAGAAGAAGGAGAAGGAGAAGGTGAAGTCTGGAGGGTGAATCAGCAGAAGCAGAAGAAGTAGAAGGAGATGGTGAAGTCTGGAGGGTGAATCAGAAGAAATAGATGAAGGAGAAGGAGAAGGTGAAGTCTGGAGGGTGAATCAGAAGAAGTAGAAGAAGGAGAAGGAGAAGGTGAAGTCTGGAGGGTGAATCAGAAGAAGTAGAAGAAGGAGAAGGAAAAGGTGAAGTCTGGAGGGTGAATCAGAAGAAGCAGAAGAAGGAGATGAAGAAGGTGAAGTCTGGAGGGTGAATCAGAAGAAGCAGAAGAAGGAGAAGGAGGAGGTGAAGTCTGGAGGGTGAATCAGCAGAAGCAGAAGAAGGAGAAGGAGAAGGTGAAGTCTGGAGGGTGAATCAGAAGAAATAGAAGAAGGAGAAGGAGAAGGTGAAGTCTGGAGGATGAATCAGAAGAAGTAGAAGAAGGAGAAGGAGAAGGTGAAGTCAGGAGGGTGAATCAGAAGAAGCAGAAGAAGGAGAAGGAGAAGGTGAAGTCTGGAGGGTGAATCAGTAGAAGCAGAAGAAGGAGAAGGAGAAGGTGAAGTCTGGAGGGTGAATCAGAAGAAGTAGAAGAAGGAGAAGGAGAAGTTGAAGTCAGGAGAGTGAATCAGAAGAAGCAGAAGAAGGAGAAGGAGAAGGTGAAGTCAGGAGGGTGAATCAGAAGAAGTAGAAGAAGGAGAAGGAGAAGGTGAAGTCTGGAGGGTGAATCAGAAGAAGCAGAAGAAGGGGAAGGAGAAGGTGAATTCAGGAGGGTGAAGCTGAAGAAGTAGAAGAAGGAGAAGGAGAAGGTGAAGTCAGGAGGGTGAAGCAGAAGAAGTAGAAGAAGGGGAAGGAGAAGGTGAAGTCATGAGGGTGAATCAGAAGAAGCAGAAGAAGGAGAAGGAGAAGGTGAAGTCAGGAGGGTGAATTGGAATAAGTAGAAGAAGGAGAAAGAGAAGGTGAAGTCAGGAGGGTGAATCAGAAGAAGTAGAAGAAGGAGAAGGAGAAGGTGAAGTCTGGAGGGTGAAGCAGAAGAAGTAGAAGAAGGAGAAGGTGAAGTCAGGGGGGTGAAGCAGAAGAAGCAGAAGAAGGAGAAGGAGAAGGTGAAGTCTGGAGGGTGAATCAGAAGAAGCAGAAGAAGGAGAAGGAGAAGGTGAAGTCTGGAGGGTGAATCAGAAGAAGCAGAAGAAGGAGAAGGAGAAGGTGAAGTCTGGAGTGTGAAACAGAAGAAACATAAAAGGAGAAGGAGAAGGTGAAGTCTGGAGGGTGAAGCAGAAGAAGTAGAAGAAGGAGAAGGAGAAGGTGAAGTCAGGAGGGTGAATCAGAAGATGCAGAAGAAGGAGAAGTTGAAGGTGAAGTCAGGAGGGTGAATCAGAAGAAGTAGAAGAAGGAGAAGGAGAAGGTGAAGTCAGGAGGGTGAATCAGAAGATGCAGAAGAAGAAGAAGTTGAAGGTGAAGTCAGGAGGGTGAATCAGAAGAAGTAGAAGAAGGAGAAGGTGAAGTCTGGAGGGTGAATCAGAAGAAGCAGAAGAAGAAGAAGGAGAAGGTGAAGGTGAAGTCTGGAGGGTGAATCAGAAGAAGTAGAAGAAGGAGAAGGAGAAGGTGAAGTCAGGAGAGTGAAGCAGAAGAAGCAGAAGAAGGAGAAGGAGAAGGTGAAGTCAGGAGGGTGAATCAGAAGAAGTAGAAGAAGGAGAAGGAGAAGGTGAAGTCAGGAGGGTGAAGCAGAAGAAGTAGAAGAAGGAGAAGGAGAAGGTGAAGTCAGGAGGTTGAATCAGAAGATGCAGAAGAAGGAGAAGGAGAAGGTGAAGTCAGGAGGGTGAATCAGAAGAAGTAGAAGAAGGAGAAGGAGGAGGTGAAGTCTGGAGGGTGAATCAGAAGCAGAAGAAGGAGAAGGAGAAGGTGAAGTCGGGAGGTTCAAGCAGAAGAAGCAGAAGAAGGAGAAGGAGAAGGTGAAGTCTGGAGGGTGAATCAGAAGAAGCAGAAGAAGGAGAAGGAGAAAGTGAATTCTGGAGGGTGAATCAGAAGAAGTAGAAGAAGGAGAAGGAGAAGGTGAAGTCAGGAGAGTGAAGCAGAAGAAGCAGAAGAAGGAGAAGTAGAAGGTGAAGTCAGGAGGGTGAATCAGAAGAAGTAGAAGAAGGAGAAGGAGAAGGTGAAGTCAGGAGGGTGAAGCAGAAGAAGTAGAAGAAGGAGAAGGAGAAGGTGAAGTCAGGAGGTTGAATCAGAAGATGCAGAAGAAGAAGGAGAAGGTGAAGTCAGGAGGGTGAATCAGAAGAAGTAGAAGAAGGAGAAGGAGGAGGTGAAGTCTGGAGGGTGAATCAGAAGCAGAAGAAGGAGAAGGAGAAGGTGAAGTCGGGAGGTTCAAGCAGAAGAAGCAGAAGAAGGAGAAGGAGAAGGTGAAGTCAGGAGGGTGAATAAGAAGAAGTAGAAGAAGGAGAAGGAGAAGGTGAAGTCAGGAGGGTGAATCAGAAGAAGCAGAAGAAGGAGAAGGAGAAGGTGAAGTCAGGAGGTTGAATCAGAAGAAGTAGAAGGAGAAGGAGAAGGAGAAGTCTGGAGGGTGAAGCAGAAGATGTAGAAGAAGGAGAAGGAGAAGGTGAAGTCAGGAGCGTGAAGCAGAAGAAGCAGAAGAAGGAGAAGGAGAAGGTGAAGTCTGGAGGGTGAATCAGAAGAAGCAGAAGAAGGAGAAGGAGAAGGTGAAGTCAGGAGGGTGAATCAGAATAAGTAGAAGAAGGAGAAGGAGAAGGTGAAGTCAGGAGGGTGAATCAGAAGAAGTAGAAGAAGGAGAAGGAGAAGGTGAAGTCTGGAGGGTGAAGCAGAAGAAGTTGAAGAAGGAGAAGGTGAAGTCAGGGGGGTGAAGCAGAAGAAGCAGAAGAAGGAGAAGGAGAAGGTGAAGTCTGGAGGGTGAATCAGAAGAAGCAGAAGAAGGAGAAGGAGAAGGTGAAGTCTGGAGGGTGAATCAGAAGAAGCAGAAGAAGGAGAAGGAGAAGATGAAGCCTGGAGTGTGAAGCAGAAGAAGCAGAAAAGGAGAAGGAGAAGGTGAAGTCTGGAGGGTGAAGCAGAAGAAGCAGAATAAGGAGAAGGAGAAGGTGAAGTCTGGAGGGTGAATCAGAAGAAGCAGAAGAAGGAGAAGGAGAAGGTGAAGCCTGGAGTGTGAAGCAGAAGAAGCAGAAAAGGAGAAGGAGAAGGTGAAGTCTGGAGGGTGAATCAGAAGAAGCAGAAGAAGGAGAAGGAGATTTTGAAGTCTGGAGGGTGAAGCAGAAGAAGCAGAAGAAGGAGAAGGAGAAGGTGAAGTCTGGAGGGTGAATTAGAAGAAGTAGAAGAAGGAGAAGGAGAAGGTGAAGTCAGGAGGGTGAATCAGAAGAAGCAGAAGAAGGAGATGGAGAAGGTGAAGTCTGGAGGGTGAATCAGAAGAAGTAGAAGAAGGAGAAGGAGAAGGTGAAGTCAGCAGGGTGAATCAGAAGCAGCAGAAGAAGGAGAAGGAGAAGGTGAAGTCAGGAGGGTGAATCAGAAGAAGCAGAAGAAGGAGAAGGAGAAGGTGAAGTCAGGAGGGTGAATCAGAAGAAGCAGAAGAAGGAGAAGGAGAAGGCGAAGTCAGGAGGGTGAATCAGAAGAAGCAGAAGAAGGAGAAGGAGAAGGTGAAGTCGGGAGGTTCAAGCAGAAGAAGCAGAAGAAGGAGAAGGAGAAGGTGAAGTCTGGAGGGTGAATCAGAAGAAGCAGAAGAAGGAGAAGTAGAAGGTGAAGCCTGGAGTGTGAAGCAGAAGAAGCAGAAAAGGAGAAGGAGAAGGTGAAGTCTGGAGGGTGAAGCAGAAGAAGCAGAATAAGGAGAAGGAGATTTTGAAGTCTGGAGGGTGAAGCAGAAGAAGCAGAAGAAGGAGAAGGTGAAGTCAGGGGGGTGAAGCAGAAGAAGCAGAAGAAGGAGAAGGAGAAGGTGAAGTCTGGAGGGTTAATCAGAAGAAGCAGAAGAAGGAGAAGGAGAAGGTGAAGTCTGGAGGGTGAATCAGAAGAAGCAGAAGAAGGAGAAGGAGAAGGTGAAGCCTGGAGTGTGAAGCAGAAGAAGCAGAAAAGGAGAAGGAGAAGGTGAAGTCTGGAGGGTGAATCAGAAGAAGCAGAAGAAGGAGAAGGAGATTTTGAAGTCTGGAGGGTGAAGCAGAAGAAGGAGAAGGAGAAGGTGAAGTCTGGAGGGTGAATCAGAAGAAGTAGAAGAAGGAGAAGGAGAAGGTGAAGTCAGGAGGGTGAATCAGAAGAAGCAGAAAAAGGAGATGGAGAAGGTGAAGTCTGGAGGGTGAATCAGAAGAAGTAGAAGAAGGAGAAGGAGAAGGTGAAGTCAGCAGGGTGAATCAGAAGAAGCAGAAGAAGGAGAAGGAGAAGTTGAAGTCAGGAGGGTGAATCAGAAGAAGCAGAAGAAGGAGAAGGAGAAGGTGAAGTCAGGAGGGTGAATCAGAAGAAGTAGAAGAAGGAGAAGGAGAAGGTGAAGGCAGGAGGGTGAAGCAGAAGAAGCAGAAGAAGGAGAAGGAGAAGTTGAAGTCAGGAGGGTGAAGCAGAAGAAGCAGAAGAAGGAGAAGGTGAAGTCAGGAGGGTGAATCTGAAGAAGCAGAAGAAGGAGAAGGAGGAGGTGAAGTCTGGAGGGTGAAGCAGAAGAAGCAGAAGAAGGAGAAGGAGAAGGTGAAGTCTGGAGGGTGAATCAGAAGAAATAGAAGAAGGAGAAGGAGAAGTTGAAGTCAGGAGAGTGAATCAGAAGAAGCAGAAGAAGGAGAAGGAGAAGGTGAAGTCTGAAGGGTGAAGCAGAAGAAGCAGAAGAAGGAGAAGGAGAAGGTGAAGTCTGGAGGGTGAATCAGAAGAAGCAGAAGAAGGAGAAGGAGAAGGTGAAGTCTGGAGGGTGAATCAGAAGAAGTAGAAGAAGGAGAAGGAGAAGGTGAAGTCAGGAGGGTGAATCAGAAGAAGCAGAAGAAGGAGAAGGAGAAGGTGAAGTCTGGAGGGTGAAGCAGCAGAAGTAGAAGAAGGAGAAGGAGAAGGTGAAGTCTGGAGGGTGAATCAGAAGAAGTAGAAGAAGGAGAAGTAGAAGGTGAAGTCTGGAGGGTGAAGAAGAAGAAGCAGAAGAAGGAGAAGAAGAAGGTGAAGTCTGGAGGGTGAATCAGAAGAAGTAGAAGAAGGAGAAAGAGAAGGTGAAGTCAGGAGGGTGAATCAGAAGAAGCAGAAGAAGGAGAAGGAGAAGGTGAAGTCTGGAGGGTGAATCAGATGAAGTAGAAGAAGGAGAAGGAGAAGGTGAAGTCTGGAGGGTGAATCAGAAGAAGTAGAAGAAGGAGAAGGAAAAGGTAAAGTCTGGAAGGTGAATCAGAATAAGCAGAAGAAGGAGATGGAGAAGGTGAAGTCTGGAGGGTGAATCAGAAGAAGCAGAAGAAGGAGAAGAAGAAGGTGAAGTCTGGAGGGTGAATCAGCAGAAGCAGAAGAAGGAGAAGGAGATGGTGAAGTCTGGAGGGTGAATCAGAAGAAATAGAAGAAGGAGAAGGAGAAGGTGAAGTCTGGAGGGTGAATCATAAGAAGTAGAAGAAGGAGAAGGAGAAGGTGAAGTCTGGAGGGTGAATCAGAAGAAGTAGAAGAAGGAGAAGGAAAAGGTGAAGTCTGGAGGGTGAATCAGAAGAAGCAGAAGAAGGAGATGAAGAAGGTGAAGTCTGGAGGGTGAATCAGAAGAAGCAGAAGAAGGAGAAGGAGGAGGTGAAGTCTGGAGGCTGAATCAGCAGAAGCAGAAGAAGGAGAAGGAGAAGGTGAAGTCTGGAGGGTGAATCAGAAGAAATAGAAGAAGGAGAAGGAGAAGGTGAAGTCTGGAGGATGAATCAGAAGAAGTAGAAGAAGGAGAAGGAGAAGGTGAAGTCAGGAGGGTGAATCAGAAGAAGCAGAAGAAGGAGAAGGAGAATGTGAAGTCTGGAGGGTGAATCAGTGGAAGCAGAAGAAGGAGAAGGAGATTTTGAAGTCTGGAGGGTGAAGCAGAAGAAGGAGAAGGAGAAGGTGAAGTCTGGAGGGTGAAGCAGAAGAAGCAGAATAAGGAGAAGGAGATTTTGAAGTCTGGAGGGTGAAGCAGAAGAAGCAGAAGAAGGAGAAGGTGAAGTCAGGGGGGTGAAGCAGAAGAAGCAGAAGAAGGAGAAGGAGAAGGTGAAGTCTGGAGGGTTAATCAGAAGAAGCAGAAGAAGGAGAAGGAGAAGGTGAAGTCTGGAGGGTGAATCAGAAGAAGCAGAAGAAGGAGAAGGAGAAGGTGAAGCCTGGAGTGTGAAGCAGAAGAAGCAGAAAAGGAGAAGGAGAAGGTGAAGTCTGGAGGGTGAATCAGAAGAAGCAGAAGAAGGAGAAGGAGATTTTGAAGTCTGGAGGGTGAAGCAGAAGAAGGAGAAGGAGAAGGTGAAGTCTGGAGGGTGAATCAGAAGAAGTAGAAGAAGGAGAAGGAGAAGGTGAAGTCAGGAGGGTGAATCTGAAGAAGCAGAAAAAGGAGATGGAGAAGGTGAAGTCTGGAGGGTGAATCAGAAGAAGTAGAAGAAGGAGAAGGAGAAGGTGAAGTCAGCAGGGTGAATCAGAAGAAGCAGAAGATGGAGAAGGAGAAGGTGAAGTCAGGAGGGTGAATCAGAAGAAGCAGAAGAAGGAGAAGGAGAAGGTGAAGTCAGGAGGGTGAATCAGAAGAAGTAGAAGAAGGAGAAGGAGAAGGTGAAGGCAGGAGGGTGAAGCAGAAGAAGCAGAAGAAGGAGAAGGAGAAGTTGAAGTCAGGAGGGTGAAGCAGAAGAAGCAGAAGAAGGAGAAGGAGAAGGTGAAGTCAGGAGGGTGAATCTGAAGAAGCAGAAGAAGGAGAAGGAGGAGGTGAAGTCTGGAGGGTGAAGCAGAAGAAGCAGAAGAAGGAGAAGGAGAAGGTGAAGTCTGGAGGGTGAATCAGAAGAAATAGAAGAAGGAGAAGGAGAAGTTGAAGTCAGGAGAGTGAATCAGAAGAAGCAGAAGAAGGAGAAGGAGAAGGTGAAGTCTGAAGGGTGAAGCAGAAGAAGCAGAAGAAGGAGAAGGAGAAGGTGAAGTCTGGAGGGTGAATCAGAAGAAGCAGAAGAAGGAGAAGGAGAAGGTGAAGTCTGGAGGGTGAATCAGAAGAAGTAGAAGAAGGAGAAGGAGAAGGTGAAGTCAGGAGGGTGAATCAGAAGAAGCAGAAGAAGGAGAAGGAGAAGGTGAAGTCTGGAGGGTGAAGCAGCAGAAGTAGAAGAAGGAGAAGGAGAAGGTGAAGTCAGGAGGGTGAATCAGAAGAAGTAGAAGAAGGAGAAGGAGAAGGTGAAGTCTGGAGGGTGAAGAAGAAGAAGCAGAAGAAGGAGAAGAAGAAGGTGAAGGCTGGAGGGTGAATCAGAAGAAGTAGAAGAAGGAGAAAGAGAAGGTGAAGTCAGGAGGGTGAATCAGAAGAAGCAGAAGAAGGAGAAGGAGAAGGTGAAGTCTGGAGGGTGAATCAGATGAAGTAGAAGAAGGAGAAGGAGAAGGTGAAGTCTGGAGGGTGAATCAGAAGAAGTAGAAGAAGGAGAAGGAAAAGGTAAAGTCTGGAAGGTGAATCAGAAGAAGCAGAAGAAGGAGATGGAGAAGGTGAAGTCTGGAGGGTGAATCAGAAGAAGCAGAAGAAGGAGAAAGAGAAGGTGAAGTCTGGAGGGTGAATCAGCAGAAGCAGAAGAAGGAGAAGGAGATGGTGAAGTCTGGAGGGTGAATCAGAAGAAATAGAAGAAGGAGAAGGAGAAGGTGAAGTCTGGAGGGTTAATCAGAAGAAGTAGAAGAAGGAGAAGGAGAAGGTAAAGTCTGGAGGGTGAATCAGAAGAAGTAGAAGAAGGAGAAGGAAAAGGTGAAGTCTGGAGGGTGAATCAGAAGAAGCAGAAGAAGGAGATGAAGAAGGTGAAGTCTGAAGGGTGAATCAGAAGAAGCAGAAGAAGGAGAAGGAGGAGGTGAAGTCTGGAGGGTGAATCAGCAGAAGCAGAAGAAGGAGAAGGAGAAGGTGAAGTCTGGAGGGTGAATCAGAAGAAATAGAAGATGGAGAAGGAGAAGGTGAAGTCTGGAGGATGAATCAGAAGAAGTAGAAGAAGGAGAAGGAGAAGGTGAAGTCAGGAGGGTGAATCAGAAGAAGCAGAAGAAGGAGAAGGAGAAGGTGAAGTCTGGAGGGTGAATCAGTAGAAGCAGAAGAAGGAGAAGGAGAAGGTGAAGTCTGGAGGGTGAATCAGAAGAAGTAGAAGAAGGAGAAGGAGAAGTTGAAGTCAGGAGAGTGAATCAGAAGAAGCAGAAGAAGGAGAAGGAGAAGGTGAAGTCAGGAGGGTGAATCAGAAGAAGTAGAAGAAGGAGAAGGAGAAGGTGAAGTCTGGAGGGTGAATCAGAAGAAGCAGAAGAAGGGGAAGGAGAAGGTGAAGTCAGGAGGGTGAAGCTGAAGAAGTAGAAGAAGGAGAAGTAGAAGGTGAAGTCAGGAGGGTGAAGCAGAAGAAGTAGAAGAAGGAGAAGGAGAAGGTGAAGTCATGAGGGTGAATCAGAAGAAGCAGAAGAAGGAGAAAGAGAAGGTGAAGTCAGGAGGGTGAATCAGAATAAGTAGAAGAAGGAGAAAGAGAAGGTGAAGTCAGGAGGGTGAATCAGAAGAAGTAGAAGAAGGAGAAGGAGAAGGTGAAGTCTGGAGGGTGAAGCAGAAGAAGTAGAAGAAGGAGAAGGTGAAGTCAGGGGGGTGAAGCAGAAGAAGCAGAAGAAGGAGAAGGAGAAGGTGAAGTCTGGAGGGTGAATCAGAAGAAGCAGAAGAAGTAGAAGGAGAAGGTGAAGTCTGGAGGGTGAATCAGAAGAAGCAGAAGAAGGAGAAGGAGAAGGTGAAGTCTGGAGTGTGAAACAGAAGAAGCAGAAAAGGAGAAGGAGAAGGTGAAGTCTGGAGGGTGAAGCAGAAGAAGTAGAAGAAGGAGAAGGAGAAGGTGAAGTCAGGAGGGTGAATCAGAAGATGCAGAAGAAGGAGAAGTTGAAGGTGAAGTCAGGAGGGTGAATCAGAAGAAGTAGAAGAAGGAGAAGGAGAAGGTGAAGTCAGGAGGGTGAATCAGAAGAAGTAGAAGAAGGAGAAGGAGAAGGTGAAGTCTGGAGGGTGAATCAGAAGAAGTAGAAGAAGGAGAAGGAGAAGGTGAAGTCTGGAGGGTGAATCAGAAGAAGTAGAAGAAGGAGAAGGAGAAGGTGAAGTCTGGAGGGTGAATCAGAAGAAGCAGAAGAAGGAGAAGGAGAAGGTGACGTCTGGAGGGAGAAGCAGAAGAAGTAGAAGAAGGAGAAGGAGAAGGTGAAGTCTGGAGGGTGAATCAGAAGAAGTATAAGAAGGAGAAGGAGAAGGTGAAGTCAGGAGGGTGAATCAGAAGAAGTAGAAGAAGGAGAAGGAGAAGGTGAAGTCTGGAGGGTGAATCAGAAGAAGCAGAAGAAGGGGAAGGAGAAGGTGAAGTCAGGAGGGTGAAGCTGAAGAAGTAGAAGAAGGAGAAGTAGAAGGTGAAGTCAGGAGGGTGAAGCAGAAGAAGTAGAAGAAGGAGAAGGAGAAGGTGAAGTCTGGAGGGTGAATCAGAAGAAGTAGAAGAAGGAGAAGGAGAAGTTGAAGTCAGGAGAGTGAATCAGAAGAAGCAGAAGAAGGAGAAGGAGAAGGTGAAGTCAGGAGGGTGAATCAGAAGAAGTAGAAGAAGGAGAAGGAGAAGGTGAAGTCTGGAGGGTGAATCAGAAGAAGCAGAAGAAGGGGAAGGAGAAGGTGAAGTCAGGAGGGTGAAGCTGAAGAAGTAGAAGAAGGAGAAGTAGAAGGTGAAGTCAGGAGGGTGAAGCAGAAGAAGTAGAAGAAGGAGAAGGAGAAGGTGAAGTCATGAGGGTGAATCAGAAGAAGCAGAAGAAGGAGAAAGAGAAGGTGAAGTCAGGAGGGTGAATCAGAATAAGTAGAAGAAGGAGAAAGAGAAGGTGAAGTCAGGAGGGTGAATCAGAAGAAGTAGAAGAAGGAGAAGGAGAAGGTGAAGTCTGGAGGGTGAAGCAGAAGAAGTAGAAGAAGGAGAAGGTGAAGTCAGGGGGGTGAAGCAGAAGAAGCAGAAGAATGAGAAGGAGAAGGTGAAGTCTGGAGGGTGAATCAGAAGAAGCAGAAGAAGGAGAAGGAGAAGGTGAAGTCTGGAGGGTGAATCAGAAGAAGCAGAATAAGGAGAAGGAGAAGGTGAAGTCTGGAGGGTGAATCAGAAGAAGCAGAAGAAGGAGAAGGAGAAGGTGAAGTCTGGAGGGTGAGTCAGAAGAAGTAGAAGAATGAGAAGGAGAAGGTGAAGTCTGCAGGGTGAAGCAGAAGAAGCAGAAGAAGGAAAAGGAGAAGGTGAAGACTGGAGGGTGAATCAGAAGAAGTAGAAGAAGGAGAAGGAGAAGGTGAAGTCTGGAGGGTGAATCAGAAGAAGTAGAAGTAGGAAAAAGAGAAGGTGAAGTCTGGAGGCTGAATCAGAAGAAGTAGAAGAAGGAGAAGGAGAAGGTGAAGTCTGGAGGGTGAATCAGAAGAAGCAGAAGAAGGAGAAGGAGAAGGTGAAGTCTGGAGGGTGAATCAGAAGAAGCAGAAGAAGGAGAAGGAGAAGATGAAGTCTGGAGGGTGAATCAGAAGAAGTAGAAGAAGGAGAAGGAGAAGGTGAGCTCTGGAGGGTGAATCAGAAGAAGCAGAAGAAGGAGAAGGAGAAGGTGAAGTCTGGAGGGTGAATCAGAAGAAGCAGAAGAAGGAGAAGGAGAAGGTGAAGTCTGGAGGGTGAATCAGAAGAAGCAGAAGAAGGAGAAGGAGAAGGTGAAGTCAGGAGGGTGAATCAGAAGAAGCAGAAGAAGGAGAAGGAGAAGGTAAAGTTAGGAGGGTGAATCAGAAGAAGCAGAAGAAGGAGAAGGAGAAGGTGAAGTCAGGGGGGTGAAGCAGAAGAAGTAGAAGAAGGAGAAGGAGAAGGTGAAGTCAGGAGGGTGAAGCAGAAGAAGCAGAAGAAGGAGAAGGAGAAGGTGAAGTCTGGAGGGCGCAGCAGAAGATGCAGAAGAAGGAGAAGGAGAAGGTGAAGTCTGGAGGGTGAAGCAGAAGAAGTAGAAGAAGGAGAAGGAGAAGGTGAAGTCTGGAGGGTGAATCAGAAGAAGTAGAAGAAGGAGAAGGAGAAGGTGAAGTCTGCAGGGTGAATCAGAAGAAGCAGAAGAAGGAGAAGGAGAAGGTGAAGTCTGGAGGGTGAATCAGAAGAAGTAGAAGAAGGAGAAGGAGAAGGTGTAGTCTGGAGGGTGAATCAGAAGAAGTAGAAGAAGGAGAAGGAGAAGGTGAGGTCTGGAGGGTGAATCAGAAGAAGCAGAAGAAGGAGAAGGAGAAGGTGAAATCTGGAGGGTGAATCAGAAGAAGCAGAAGAAGGAGAAGGAGAAGGTGAAGTCTGGAGGGTGAATCAGAAGAAGCAGAAGAAGGAGAAGGAGAAGGTGAAGTCAGGAGGGTGAATCAGAAGAAGCAGAAGAAGGAGAAGGAGAAGGTGAAGTTAGGAGGGTGAATCAGAAGAAGCAGAAGAAGGAGAAGGAGAAGGTGAAGTCAGGGGGGTGAAGCAGAAGAAGTAGAAGAAGGAGAAGGAGAAGGTGAAGTCAGGAGGGTGAAGCAGAAAAAGCAGAAGAAGGAGAAGGAGAAGGTGAAGTCTGGGGGGCGCAGCAGAAGAAGCAGACGAAGGAGAAGGAGAAGGTGAAGTCTGGAGGGTGAAGCAGAAGCAGAAGAAGGAGAAGGAGAAGGTGAAGTCTGGAGGGTGAATCAGAAGAAGTAGAAGAAGGAGAAGGAGAAGGTGAAGTCAGGAGGGTGAAGCAGAAGAAGCAGAAGAAGGAGAAGGAGAAGGTGAAGTCTGGAGGGTGAAGCAGAAGAAGCAGAAGAAGGAGAAGGAGAAGGTGAAGTCTGGAGGGCGAAGCTGAAGAAGGAGAAGGAGAAGGTGAAGTCTGGAGGGTGAATCAGAAGAAGTAGAAGAAGGAGAAGGAGAAGGTGAAGTCTGGAGGGTGAACCAGAAGAAGCAGAAGAAGGAGAAGAAGAAGGTGAAGTCTGGAGGGTGAATCAGAAGAAGCAGAAAAAGGAGAAGGAGAAGATGAAGTCTGGAGTGTGAATCAGAAGAAGTAGAAGAAGGAGAAGGAGAAGGTGAGGTCTGGAGGGTGAATCAGAAGAAGCAGAAGAAGGAGAAGGAGAAGGTGAAGTCAGGAGGGTGAAGCAGAAGAAGCAGAAGAAGGAGAAGGAGAAGGTGAAGTCTGGAGGGCGCAGCAGAAGATGCAGAAGAAGGAGAAGGAGAAGGTGAAGTCTGGAGGGTGAAGCAGAAGAAGTAGAAGAAGGAGAAGGTGAAGTCTGGAGGGTGAATCAGAAGATGTAGAAGAAGGAGAAGGAGAAGGTGAAGTCTGCAGGGTGAATCAGAAGAAGCAGAAGAAGGAGAAGGAGAAGGTGAAGTCTGGAGGGTGAATCAGAAGAAGTAGAAGAAGGAGAAGGAGAAGGTGTAGTCTGGAGGGTGAATCAGAAGAAGTAGACGAAGGAGAAGTAGAAGGTGAAGTCTGGAGGGTGAATCAGAAGAAGTAGAAGAAGGAGAAGGTGAAGTCTGGAGGGTGAATCAGAAGAAGCAGAAGAAGGAGAAGGAGAAGGTGAAGTCTGGAGGGTGAATCAGAAGAAGCAGAAGAAGGAGAAGGAGAAGATGAAGTCTGGAGGGTGAATCAGAAGAAGTAGAAGAAGGAGAAGGAGAAGGTGAGGTCTGGAGGGTGAATCAGAAGAAGCAGAAGAAGGAGAAGGAGAAGGTGAAGTCAGGAGGGTGAAGCAGAAGAAGCAGAAGAAGGTGAAGTCTGGAGGGCGCAGCAGAAGATGCAGAAGAAGGAGAAGGAGAAGGTGAAGTCTGGAGGGTGAATCAGAAGAAGTAGAAGAAGGACAAGGAGAAGGTGAAGTCTGCAGGGTGAATCAGAAGAAGCAGAAGAAGGAGAAGGAGAAGGTGAAGTCTGGAGGGTGAATCAGAAGAAGTAGAAGAAGGAGAAGGAGAAGGTGTAGTCTGGAGGGTGAATCAGAAGAAGTAGACGAAGGAGAAGGAGAAGGTGAAGTCTGGAGGGTGAATCAGAAGAAGCAGAAGAAGGAGAAGGAGAAGGTGAAGTCAGGAGGGTGAATCAGAAGAAGCAGAAGAAGGAGCAGGAGAAGGTGAAGTCTGGAGGGTGAATCAGAAGAAGCAGAAGAAGGAGAAGGAGAAGGTGAAGACTGGAGGGTGAATCAGAAGAAGTAGAAGAAGGAGAAGGAGAAGGTGAAGTCTGGAGGGTGAATCAGAAGAAGCAGAAGAAGGAGAAGGAGAAGGTGAAGTCTGGAGGGTGAATCAGAAGAAGTAGAAGAAGGAGAAGAAGAAGGTGAAGTCTGGAGGGTGAATCAGAAGAAATAGAAGAAGGATAAGGAGAAGGTGAAGTCTGGAGGGTGAATCAGAAGAAGCAGAAGAAGGAGAAGGAGAAGGTGAAGTCTGGAAGGTGAATCAGAAGAAGCAGAAGAAGGAGAAGGAGAAGATGAAGTCTGGAGGGTGAATCAGAAGAAGTAGAAGAAGGAGAAGGAGAAGGTGAAGTCTGGAGGGTGAATCAGAAGAAGCAGAAGAAGGAGAAGGAGAAGGAGAAGGTGAAGTCTGGAGGGTGAATCAGAAGAAGCAGAAGAAGGAGAAGGAGAAGGTGAAGTCTGGAGGGTGAATCAGAAGAAGCAGAATAAGGAGAAGGAGAAGGTGAAGTCTGGCGGGTGAATCAGAAGAAGCAGAAGAAGGAGAAGGAGAAGGTGAAGTCTGGAGGGTGAATCAGAAGAAGTAGAAGAAAGAGAAGGAGAAGGTGAAGTCTGGAGGGTGAAGCAGAAGAAGCAGAAGAAGGAAAAGGAGAAGGTGAAGACTGGAGGGTGAATCAGAAGAAGTAAAAGAAGGAGAAGGAGAAGGTGAAGTCTGGAGGGTGAATCAGAAGAAGTAGAAGAAGGAAAAGGAGAAGGTGAAGTCTGGAGGCTGAATCAGAAGAAGTAGAAGAAGGAGAAGGAGAAGGTGAAGTCTGGAGGGCGCAGCAGAAGATGCAGAAGAAGGAGAAGGAGAAGGTGAAGTCTGGAGGGTGAAGCAGAAGAAGTAGAAGAGGAGAAGGAGAAGGTGAAGTCTGGAGGGTGAATCAGAAGAAGTAGAAGAAGGAGAAGGAGAAGGTGAAGTCTGCAGGGAGAATCAGAAGAAGCAGAAGAAGGAGAAGGAGAAGGTGAAGTCTGGAGGGTGAATCAGAAGAAGTAGAAGAAGGAGAAGGAGAAGGTGTAGTCTGGAGGGTGAATCAGAAGAAGTAGACGAAGGAGAAGGAGAAGGTGAAGTCTGGAGGGTGAATCAGAAGAAGCAGAAGAAGGAGAAGGAGAAGGTGAAGTCAGGAGGGTGAATCAGAAGAAGCAGAAGAAGGAGCAGGAGAAGGTGAAGTCTGGAGGGTGAATCAGAAGAAGCAGAAGAAGGAGAAGGAGAAGGTGAAGACTGGAGGGTGAATCAGAAGAAGTAGAAGAAGGAGAAGGAGAAGGTGAAGTCTGGAGGGTGAATCAGAAGAAGCAGAAGAAGGAGAAGGAGAAGGTGAAGTCTGGAGGGTGAATCAGAAGAAGTAGAAGAAGGAGAAGAAGAAGGTGAAGTCTGGAGGGTGAATCAGAAGAAATAGAAGAAGGATAAGGAGAAGGTGAAGTCTGGAGGGTGAATCAGAAGAAGCAGAAGAAGGAGAAGGAGAAGGTGCAGTCTGGAAGGTGAATCAGAAGAAGCAGAAGAAGGAGAAGGAGAAGATGAAGTCTGGAGGGTGAATCAGAAGAAGTAGAAGAAGGAGAAGGAGAAGGTGAAGTCTGGAGGGTGAATCAGAAGAAGCAGAAGAAGGAGAAGGAGAAGGAGAACGTGAAGTCTGGAGGGTGAATCAGAAGAAGCAGAAGAAGGAGAAGGAGAAGGTGAAGTCTGGAGGGTGAATCAGAAGAAGCAGAATAAGGAGAAGGAGAAGGTGAAGTCTGGCGGGTGAATCAGAAGAAGCAGAAGAAGGAGAAGGAGAAGGTGAAGTCTGGAGGGTGAATCAGAAGAAGTAGAAGAAAGAGAAGGAGAAGGGGAAGTCTGGAGGGTGAAGCAGAAGAAGCAGAAGAAGGAAAAGGAGAAGGTGAAGACTGGAGGGTGAATCAGAAGAAGTAAAAGAAGGAGAAGGAGAAGGTGAAGTCTGGAGGGTGAATCAGAAGAAGTAGAAGAAGGAAAAGGAGAAGGTGAAGTCTGGAGGCTGAATCAGAAGAAGTAGAAGAAGGAGAAGGAGAAGGTGAAGTCTGGAGGGCGCAGCAGAAGATGCAGAAGAAGGAGAAGGAGAAGGTGAAGTCTGGAGGGTGAAGCAGAAGAAGTAGAAGAGGAGAAGGAGAAGGTGAAGTCTGGAGGGTGAATCAGAAGAAGTAGAAGAAGGAGAAGGAGAAGGTGAAGTCTGCAGGGAGAATCAGAAGAAGCAGAAGAAGGAGAAGGAGAAGGTGAAGTCTGGAGGGTGAATCAGAAGAAGTAGAAGAAGGAGAAGGAGAAGGTGTAGTCTGGAGGGTGAATCAGAAGAAGTAGACGAAGGAGAAGGAGAAGGTGAAGTCTGGAGGGTGAATCAGAAGAGGTAGAAGAAGGAGAAGGAGAAGGTGTAGTCTGGAGGGTGAATCAGAAGAAGTAGACGAAGGAGAAGGAGAAGGTGAAGTCTGGAGGGTGAATCAGAAGAAGTAGAAGATGGGAAGGAGAAGATGAAGTCTGGAGGGTGAATCAGAAGAAGCAGAAGAAGGAGAAGGAGAAGGTGAAGTCAGGAGGGTGAATCAGAAGAAGCAGAAGACGGAGAAGGAGAAGGTGAAGTCTGGAGGGTGAATCAGAAGAAGCAGAAGAAGGAGAAGGAGAAGGTGAAGACTGGAGGGTGAATCAGAAGAAGTAGAAGAAGGAGAAGGAGAAGGTGAAGTCTGGAGGGTGAATCAGAAGAAGCAGAAGAAGGAGAAGGAGAAGGTGAAGTCTGGAGGGTGAATCAGAAGAAGTAGAAGAAGGAGAAGGAGCAGGTGAAGTCTGGAGGGTGAATCAGAAGAAGTAGAAGAAGGAGAAGTAGAAGGTGAAGTCTGGAGGGTGAATCAGAAGAAGCAGAAGAAGGAGAAGGAGAAGGTGAAGTCTGGAAGGTGAATCAGAAGAAGCAGAAGAAGGAGAAGGAGAAGATGAAGTCTGGAGGGCGAATCAGAAGAAGTAGAAGAAGGAGAAGGTGAAGTCTGGAGGGTGAATCAGAAGAAGCAGAAGAATGAGAAGGAGAAGGTGAAGTCTGGAGGGTGAATCAGAAGAAGCAGAAGAAGGAGAAGGAGAAGGTGAAGTCTGGAGGGTGAATCAGAAGAAGCAGAATAAGGAGAAGGAGAAGGTGAAGTCTGGAGGGTGAATCAGAAGAAGCAGAAGAAGGAGAAGGAGAAGGTGAAGTCTGGAGGGTGAGTCAGAAGAAGTAGAAGAATGAGAAGGAGAAGGTGAAGTCTGCAGGGTGAAGCAGAAGAAGCAGAAGAAGGAAAAGGAGAAGGTGAAGACTGGAGGGTGAATCAGAAGAAGTAGAAGAAGGAGAAGGAGAAGGTGAAGTCTGGAGGGTGAATCAGAAGAAGTAGAAGTAGGAAAAAGAGAAGATGAAGTCTGGAGGCTGAATCAGAAGAAGTAGAAGAAGGAGAAGGAGAAGGTGAAGTCTGGAGGGTGAATCAGAAGAAGCAGAAGAAGGAGAAGGAGAAGGTGAAGTCTGGAGGGTGAATCAGAAGAAGCAGAAGAAGGAGAAGGAGAAGATGAAGTCTGGAGGGTGAATCAGAAGAAGTAGAAGAAGGAGAAGGAGAAGGTGAGCTCTGGAGGGTGAATCAGAAGAAGCAGAAGAAGGAGAAGGAGAAGGTGAAGTCTGGTGGGTGAATCAGAAGAAGCAGAAGAAGGAGAAGGAGAAGGTGAAGTCTGGAGGGTGAATCAGAAGAAGCAGAAGAAGGAGAAGGAGAAGGTGAAGTCAGGAGGGTGAATCAGAAGAAGCAGAAGAAGGAGAAGGAGAAGGTAAAGTTAGGAGGGTGAATCAGAAGAAGCAGAAGAAGGAGAAGGAGAAGGTGAAGTCAGGGGGGTGAAGCAGAAGAAGTAGAAGAAGGAGAAGGAGAAGGTGAAGTCAGGAGGGTGAAGCAGAAGAAGCAGAAGAAGGAGAAGGAGAAGGTGAAGTCTGGAGGGCGCAGCAGAAGATGCAGAAGAAGGAGAAGGAGAAGGTGAAGTCTGGAGGGTGAAGCAGAAGAAGTAGAAGAAGGAGAAGGAGAAGGTGAAGTCTGGAGGGTGAATCAGAAGAAGTAGAAGAAGGAGAAGGAGAAGGTGAAGTCTGCAGGGTGAATCAGAAGAAGCAGAAGAAGGAGAAGGAGAAGGTGAAGTCTGGAGGGTGAATCAGAAGAAGTAGAAGAAGGAGAAGGAGAAGGTGTAGTCTGGAGGGTGAATCAGAAGAAGTAGAAGAAGGAGAAGGAGAAGGTGAGGTCTGGAGGGTGAATCAGAAGAAGCAGAAGAAGGAGAAGGAGAAGGTGAAATCTGGAGGGTGAATCAGAAGAAGCAGAAGAAGGAGAAGGAGAAGGTGAAGTCTGGAGGGTGAATCAGAAGAAGCAGAAGAAGGAGAAGGAGAAGGTGAAGTCAGGAGGGTGAATCAGAAGAAGCAGAAGAAGGAGAAGGAGAAGGTGAAGTTAGGAGGGTGAATCAGAAGAAGCAGAAGAAGGAGAAGGAGAAGGTGAAGTCAGGGGGGTGAAGCAGAAGAAGTAGAAGAAGGAGAAGGAGAAGGTGAAGTCAGGAGGGTGAAGCAGAAGAAGCAGAAGAAGGAGAAGGAGAAGGTGAAGTCTGGGGGGCGCAGCAGAAGAAGCAGACGAAGGGGAAGGAGAAGGTGAAGTCTGGAGGGTGAAGCAGAAGCAGAAGAAGGAGAAGGAGAAGGTGAAGTCTGGAGGGTGAATCAGAAGAAGTAGAAGAAGGAGAAGGAGAAGGTGAAGTCAGGAGGGTGAAGCAGAAGAAGCAGAGGAAGGAGAAGGAGAAGGTGAAGTCTGGAGGGTGAAGCAGAAGAAGCAGAAGAAGGAGAAGGAGAAGGTGAAGTCTGGAGGGCGAAGCTGAAGAAGGAGAAGGAGAAGGTGAAGTCTGGAGGGTGAATCAGAAGAAGTAGAAGAAGGAGAAGGAGAAGGTGAAGTCTGGAGGGTGAACCAGAAGAAGCAGAAGAAGGAGAAGAAGAAGGTGAAGTCTGGAGGGTGAATCAGAAGAAGCAGAAAAAGGAGAAGGAGAAGATGAAGTCTGGAGTGTGAATCAGAAGAAGTAGAAGAAGGAGAAGGAGAAGGTGAGGTCTGGAGGGTGAATCAGAAGAAGCAGAAGAAGGAGAAGGAGAAGGTGAAGTCAGGAGGGTGAAGCAGAAGAAGCAGAAGAAGGAGAAGGAGAAGGTGAAGTCTGGGGGGCGCAGCAGAAGAAGCAGACGAAGGGGAAGGAGAAGGTGAAGTCTGGAGGGTGAAGCAGAAGCAGAAGAAGGAGAAGGAGAAGGTGAAGTCTGGAGGGTGAATCAGAAGAAGTAGAAGAAGGAGAAGGAGAAGGTGTAGTCTGGAGGGTGAATCAGAAGAAGTAGAAGAAGGAGAAGGAGAAGGTGAGGTCTGGAGGGTGAATCAGAAGAAGCAGAAGAAGGAGAAGGAGAAGGTGAAATCTGGAGGGTGAATCAGAAGAAGCAGAAGAAGGAGAAGGAGAAGGTGAAGTCTGGAGGGTGAATCAGAAGAAGCAGAAGAAGGAGAAGGAGAAGGTGAAGTCAGGAGGGTGAATCAGAAGAAGCAGAAGAAGGAGAAGGAGAAGGTGAAGTTAGGAGGGTGAATCAGAAGAAGCAGAAGAAGGAGAAGGAGAAGGTGAAGTCAGGGGGGTGAAGCAGAAGAAGTAGAAGAAGGAGAAGGAGAAGGTGAAGTCAGGAGGGTGAAGCAGAAGAAGCAGAAGAAGGAGAAGGAGAAGGTGAAGTCTGGGGGGCGCAGCAGAAGAAGCAGACGAAGGGGAAGGAGAAGGTGAAGTCTGGAGGGTGAAGCAGAAGCAGAAGAAGGAGAAGGAGAAGGTGAAGTCTGGAGGGTGAATCAGAAGAAGTAGAAGAAGGAGAAGGAGAAGGTGAAGTCAGGAGGGTGAAGCAGAAGAAGCAGAAGAAGGAGAAGGAGAAGGTGAAGTCTGGAGGGTGAAGCAGAAGAAGCAGAAGAAGGAGAAGGAGAAGGTGAAGTCTGGAGGGCGAAGCTGAAGAAGGAGAAGGAGAAGGTGAAGTCTGGAGGGTGAATCAGAAGAAGTAGAAGAAGGAGAAGGAGAAGGTGAAGTCTGGAGGGTGAACCAGAAGAAGCAGAAGAAGGAGAAGAAGAAGGTGAAGTCTGGAGGGTGAATCAGAAGAAGCAGAAAAAGGAGAAGGAGAAGATGAAGTCTGGAGTGTGAATCAGAAGAAGTAGAAGAAGGAGAAGGAGAAGGTGAGGTCTGGAGGGTGAATCAGAAGAAGCAGAAGAAGGAGAAGGAGAAGGTGAAGTCAGGAGGGTGAAGCAGAAGAAGCAGAAGAAGGAGAAGGAGAAGGTGAAGTCTGGAGGGCGCAGCAGAAGATGCAGAAGAAGGAGAAGGAGAAGGTGAAGTCTGGAGGGTGAAGCAGAAGAAGTAGAAGAAGGAGAAGGTGAAGTCTGGAGGGTGAATCAGAAGATGTAGAAGAAGGAGAAGGAGAAGGTGAAGTCTGCAGGGTGAATCAGAAGAAGCAGAAGAAGGAGAAGGAGAAGGTGAAGTCTGGAGGGTGAATCAGAAGAAGTAGAAGAAGGAGAAGGAGAAGGTGTAGTCTGGAGGGTGAATCAGAAGAAGTAGACGAAGGAGAAGGAGAAGGTGAAGTCTGGAGGGTGAATCAGAAGAAGTAGAAGAAGGAGAAGGTGAAGTCTGGAGGGTGAATCAGAAGAAGCAGAAGAAGGAGAAGGAGAAGGTGAAGTCTGGAGGGTGAATCAGAAGAAGCAGAAGAAGGAGAAGGAGAAGATGAAGTCTGGAGGGTGAATCAGAAGAAGTAGAAGAAGGAGAAGGAGAAGGTGAGGTCTGGAGGGTGAATCAGAAGAAGCAGAAGAAGGAGAAGGAGAAGGTGAAGTCAGGAGGGTGAAGCAGAAGAAGCAGAAGAAGGAGAAGGAGAAGGTGAAGTCTGGAGGGCGCAGCAGAAGATGCAGAAGAAGGAGAAGGAGAAGGTGAAGTCTGGAGGGTGAAGCAGAAGAAGTAGAAGAAGGAGAAGGAGAAGGTGAAGTCTGGAGGGTGAATCAGAAGAAGTAGAAGAAGGACAAGGAGAAGGTGAAGTCTGCAGGGTGAATCAGAAGAAGCAGAAGAAGGAGAAGGAGAAGGTGAAGTCTGGAGGGTGAATCAGAAGAAGTAGAAGAAGGAGAAGGAGAAGGTGTAGTCTGGAGGGTGAATCAGAAGAAGTAGACGAAGGAGAAGGAGAAGGTGAGGTCTGGAGGGTGAATCAGAAGAAGCAGAAGAAGGAGAAGGAGAAGGTGAAGTCAGGAGGGTGAATCAGAAGAAGCAGAAGAAGGAGCAGGAGAAGGTGAAGTCTGGAGGGTGAATCAGAAGAAGCAGAAGAAGGAGAAGGAGAAGGTGAAGACTGGAGGGTGAATCAGAAGAAGTAGAAGAAGGAGAAGGAGAAGGTGAAGTCTGGAGGGTGAATCAGAAGAAGCAGAAGAAGGAGAAGGAGAAGGTGAAGTCTGGAGGGTGAATCAGAAGAAGTAGAAGAAGGAGAAGAAGAAGGTGAAGTCTGGAGGGTGAATCAGAAGAAATAGAAGAAGGATAAGGAGAAGGTGAAGTCTGGAGGGTGAATCAGAAGAAGCAGAAGAAGGAGAAGGAGAAGGTGAAGTCTGGAAGGTGAATCAGAAGAAGCAGAAGAAGGAGAAGGAGAAGATGAAGTCTGGAGGGTGAATCAGAAGAAGTAGAAGAAGGAGAAGGAGAAGGTGAAGTCTGGAGGGTGAATCAGAAGAAGCAGAAGAAGGAGAAGGAGAAGGAGAAGGTGAAGTCTGGAGGGTGAATCAGAAGAAGCAGAAGAAGGAGAAGGAGAAGGTGAAGTCTGGAGGGTGAATCAGAAGAAGCAGAATAAGGAGAAGGAGAAGGTGAAGTCTGGCGGGTGAATCAGAAGAAGCAGAAGAAGGAGAAGGAGAAGGTGAAGTCTGGAGGGTGAATCAGAAGAAGTAGAAGAAAGAGAAGGAGAAGGTGAAGTCTGGAGGGTGAAGCAGAAGAAGCAGAAGAAGGAAAAGGAGAAGGTGAAGACTGGAGGGTGAATCAGAAGAAGTAAAAGAAGGAGAAGGAGAAGGTGAAGTCTGGAGGGTGAATCAGAAGAAGTAGAAGAAGGAAAAGGAGAAGGTGAAGTCTGGAGGCTGAATCAGAAGAAGTAGAAGAAGGAGAAGGAGAAGGTGAAGTCTGGAGGGCGCAGCAGAAGATGCAGAAGAAGGAGAAGGAGAAGGTGAAGTCTGGAGGGTGAAGCAGAAGAAGTAGAAGAGGAGAAGGAGAAGGTGAAGTCTGGAGGGTGAATCAGAAGAAGTAGAAGAAGGAGAAGGAGAAGGTGAAGTCTGCAGGGAGAATCAGAAGAAGCAGAAGAAGGAGAAGGAGAAGGTGAAGTCTGGAGGGTGAATCAGAAGAAGTAGAAGAAGGAGAAGGAGAAGGTGTAGTCTGGAGGGTGAATCAGAAGAAGTAGACGAAGGAGAAGGAGAAGGTGAAGTCTGGAGGGTGAATCAGAAGAAGTAGAAGATGGGAAGGAGAAGGTGAAGTCTGGGGGGTGAATCAGAAGAAGCAGAAGAAGGAGAAGGAGAAGGTGAAGTCAGGAGGGTGAATCAGAAGAAGCAGAAGACGGAGAAGGAGAAGGTGAAGTCTGGAGGGTGAATCAGAAGAAGCAGAAGAAGGAGAAGGAGAAGGTGAAGACTGGAGGGTGAATCAGAAGAAGTAGAAGAAGAAGAAGGAGAAGGTGAAGTCTGGAGGGTGAATCAGAAGAAGCAGAAGAAGGAGAAGGAGAAGGTGAAGTCTGGAGGGTGAATCAGAAGAAGTAGAAGAAGGAGAAGGAGAAGGTGAAGTCTGGAGGGTGAATCAGAAGAAGCAGAAGAAGGAGAAGGAGAAGGTGAAGTCTGGAAGGTGAATCAGAAGAAGCAGAAGAAGGAGAAGGAGAAGATGAAGTCTGGAGGGTGAATCAGAAGAAGTAGAAGAAGGAGAAGGTGAAGTCTGGAGGGTGAATCAGAAGAAGCAGAAGAAGGAGAAGGAGAAGGTGAAGTCTGGAGGGTGAATCAGAAGAAGCAGAATAAGGAGAAGGAGAAGGTGAAGTCTGGAGGGTGAATCAGAAGAAGCAGAAGAAAGAGAAGGAGAAGGTGAAGTCTGGAGGGTGAGTCAGAAGAAGTAGAAGAAGGAGAAGGAGAAGGTGAAGTCTGCAGGGTGAAGCAGAAGAAGCAGAAGAAGGAAAAGGAGAAGGTGAAGACTGGAGGGTGAATCAGAAGAAGTAGAAGAAGGAGTAGGAGAAGGTGAAGTCTGGAGGGTGAATCAGAAGAAGTAGAAGTAGGAAAAGGAGAAGGTGAAGTCTGGAGGCTGAATCAGAAGAAGTAGAAGAAGGAGAAGGAGAAGGTGAAGTCTGGAGGGTGAATCAGAAGAAGCAGAAGAAGGAGAAGGAGAAGGTGAAGTCTGGAGGGTGAATCAGAAGAAGCAGAAGAAGGAGAAGGAGAAGATGAAGTCTGGAGGGTGAATCAGAAGAAGTAGAAGGAGAAGGAGAAGGTGAGGTCTGGAGGGTGAATCAGAAGAAGCAGAAGAAGGAGAAGGAGAAGGTGAAGTCTGGAGGGTGAATCAGAAGAAGCAGAAGAAGGAGAAGGAGAAGGTGAAGTCTGGAGGGTGAATCAGAAGAAGCAGAAGAAGGAGAAGGAGAAGGTGAAGTCAGGAGGGTGAATCAGAAGAAGCAGAAGAAGGAGAAGGAGAAGGTGAAGTTAGGAGGGTGAATCAGAAGAAGCAGAAGAAGGAGAAGGAGAAGGTGAAGTCAGGGGGGTGAAGCAGAAGAAGTAGAAGAAGGAGAAGGAGAAGGTGAAGTCAGGAGGGTGAAGCAGAAGAAGCAGAAGAAGGAGAAGGAGAAGGTGAAGTCTGGAGGGCGCAGCAGAAGAAGCAGAAGAAGGAGAAGGAGAAGGTGAAGTCTGGAGGGTGAATCAGAAGAAGCAGAATAAGGAGAAGGAGAAGGTGAAGTCTGGCGGGTGAATCAGAAGAAGCAGAAGAAGGAGAAGGAGAAGGTGAAGTCTGGAGGGTGAATCAGAAGAAGTAGAAGAAAGAGAAGGAGAAGGTGAAGTCTGGAGGGTGAAGCAGAAGAAGCAGAAGAAGGAAAAGGAGAAGGTGAAGACTGGAGGGTGAATCAGAAGAAGTAGAAGAAGGAGAAGGAGAAGGTGAAGTCTGGAGGGTGAATCAGAAGAAGTAGAAGAAGGAAAAGGAGAAGGTGAAGTCTGGAGGCTGAATCAGAAGAAGTAGAAGAAGGAGAAGGAGAAGGTGAAGTCTGGAGGGCGCAGCAGAAGATGCAGAAGAAGGAGAAGGAGAAGGTGAAGTCTGGAGGGTGAAGCAGAAGAAGTAGAAGAGGAGAAGGAGAAGGTGAAGTCTGGAGGGTGAATCAGAAGAAGTAGAAGAAGGAGAAGGAGAAGGTGAAGTCTGCAGGGAGAATCAGAAGAAGCAGAAGAAGGAGAAGGAGAAGGTGAAGTCTGGAGGGTGAATCAGAAGAAGTAGAAGAAGGAGAAGGAGAAGGTGTAGTCTGGAGGGTGAATCAGAAGAAGTAGACGAAGGAGAAGGAGAAGGTGAAGTCTGGAGGGGGAATCAGAAGAAGTAGAAGATGGGAAGGAGAAGGTGAAGTCTGGAGGGTGAATCAGAAGAAGCAGATGAAGGAGAAGGAGAAGGTGAAGTCAGGAGGGTGAATCAGAAGAAGCAGAAGACGCAGAAGGAGAAGGTGAAGTCTGGAGGGTGAATCAGAAGAAGCAGAAGAAGGAGAAGGAGAAGGTGAAGACTGGAGGGTGAATCAGAAGAAGTAGAAGAAGGAGAAGGAGAAGGTGAAGTCTGGAGGGTGAATCAGAAGAAGCAGAAGAAGGAGAAGGAGAAGGTGAAGTCTGGAGGGTGAATCAGAAGAAGTAGAAGAAGGAGAAGGAGCAGGTGAAGTCTGGAGGGTGAATCAGAAGAAGTAGAAGAAGGAGAAGTAGAAGGTGAAGTCTGGAGGGTGAATCAGAAGAAGCAGAAGAAGGAGAAGGAGAAGGTGAAGTCTGGAAGGTGAATCAGAAGAAGCAGAAGAAGGAGAAGGAGAAGATGAAGTCTGGAGGGTGAATCAGAAGAAGTAGAAGAAGGAGAAGGTGAAGTCTGGAGGGTGAATCAGAAGAAGCAGAAGAAGGAGAAGGAGAAGGTGAAGTCTGGAGGGTGAATCAGAAGAAGCAGAAGAAGGAGAAGGAGAAGGTGAAGTCTGGAGGGTGAATCAGAAGAAGCAGAATAAGGAGAAGGAGAAGGTGAAGTCTGGAGGGTGAATCAGAAGAAGCAGAAGAAGGAGAAGGAGAAGGTGAAGTCTGGAGGGTGAGTCAGAAGAAGTAGAAGAAGGAGAAGGAGAAGGTGAAGTCTGCAGGGTGAAGCAGAAGAAGCAGAAGAAGGAAAAGGAGAAGGTGAAGACTGGAGGGTGAATCAGAAGAAGTAGAAGAAGGAGAAGGAGAAGGTGAAGTCTGGAGGGTGAATCAGAAGAAGTAGAAGTAGGAAAAGGAGAAGGTGAAGTCTGAAGGCTGAATCAGAAGAAGTAGAAGAAGGAGAAGGAGAAGGTGAAGTCTGGAGGGTGAATCAGAAGAAGCAGAAGAAGGAGAAGGAGAAGGTGAAGTCTGGAGGGTGAATCAGAAGAAGCAGAAGAAGGAGAAGGAGAAGATGAAGTCTGGAGGGTGAATCAGAATAAGTAGAAGAAGGAGAAGGAGAAGGTGAGGTCTGGAGGGTGAATCAGAAGAAGCAGAAGAAGGAGAAGGAGAAGGTGAAGTCTGGAGGGTGAATCAGAAGAAGCAGAAGAAGGAGAAGGAGAAGGTGAAATCAGGAGGGTGAATCAGAAGAAGCAGAAGAAGGAGAAGGAGAAGGTGAAGTTAGGAGGGTGAATCAGAAGAAGCAGAAGAAGGAGAAGGAGGAGGTGAAGTCAGGGGGGTGAAGCAGAAGAAGTAGAAGAAGGAGAATGAGAAGGTGAAGTCAGGAGGGTGAAGCATAAGAAGCAGAAGAAGGAGAAGGAGAAGGTGAAGTCTGGAGGGCGCAGCAGAAGTAGCAGAAGAAGGAGAAGGAGAAGGTGAAGTCTGGAGGGTGAAGCAGAAGAAGCAGAAGAAGGAGAAGGAGAAGGTGAAGTCTGGAGGGTGAATCAGAAGAAGTAGAATAAGGAGAAGGAGAAGGTGAAGTCAGGAGGGTGAAGCAGAAGAAGCAGAAGAAGGAGAAGGAGAAGGTGAAGTCTGGAGGGTGAAGCAGAAGAAGCAGAAGAAGGAGAAGGAGAAGGTGAAGTCTGGAGGGCGAAGCAGAAGAAGCAGAAGAAGGAGAAGGAGAAGGTGAAGTCTGGAGGGTGAATCAGAAGAGTAGAAGAAGGAGAAGGAGAAGGTGAAGTCTGGAGGGTGAATCAGAAGAAGCAGAAGAAGGAGAAGGAGAAGGTGACGTCTGGAGGGTGAATCAGAAGAAGCAGAAGAAGGAGAAGGAGAAGATGATGTCTGGAGGGTGAATCAGAAGAAGTAGAAGAAGGAGAAGGAGAAGGTGAGGTCTGGAGGGTGAATCAGAAGAAGCAGAAGAAGGAGAAGGAGAAGGTGAAGTCAGGAGGGTGAAGCAGAAGAATCAGAAGAAGGAGAAGGAGAAGGTGAAGTCTGGAGGGCGCAGCAGAAGATGCAGAAGAAGGAGAAGGAGAAGGTGAAGTCTGGAGGGTGAAGCAGAAGAAGTAGAAGAAGGAGAAGGAGAAGGTGAAGTCTGGAGGGTGAATCAGAAGAAGTAGAAGAAGGAGAAGGAGAAGGTGAAGTCTGCAGGGTGAATCAGAAGAAGCAGAAGAAGGAGAAGGAGAAGGTGAAGTCTGGAGGGTGAATCAGAAGAAGTAGAAGAAGGAGAAGGAGAAGGTGTAGTCTGGAGGGTGAATCAGAAGAAGTAGAAGAAGGAGAAGGAGAAGGTGAGGTCTGGAGGGTGAATCAGAAGAAGCAGAAGAAGGAGAAGGAGAAGGTGAAGTCTGGAGGGTGAATCAGAAGAAGCAGAAGAAGGAGAAGGAGAAGGTGAAGTCTGGAGGGTGAATCAGAAGAAGCAGAAGAAGGAGAAGGAGAAGGTGAAGTCAGGAGGGTGAATCAGAAGAAGCAGAAGAAGGAGAAGGAGAAGGTGAAGTTAGGAGGGTGAATCAGAAGAAGCAGAAGAAGGAGAAGGAGAAGGTGAAGTCAGGGGGGTGAAGCAGAAGAAGTAGAAGAAGGAGAAGGAGAAGGTGAAGTCAGGAGGGTGAAGCAGAAGAAGCAGAAGAAGGAGAAGGAGAAGGTGAAGTCTGGGGGGCGCAGCAGAAGAAGCAGACGAAGGAGAAGGAGAAGGTGAAGTCTGGAGGGTGAAGCAGAAGCAGAAGAAGGAGAAGGAGAAGGTGAAGTCTGGAGGGTGAATCAGAAGAAGTAGAAGAAGGAGAAGGAGAAGGTGAAGTCAGGAGGGTGAAGCAGAAGAAGCAGAAGAAGGAGAAGGAGAAGGTGAAGTCTGGAGGGTGAAGCAGAAGAAGCAGAAGAAGGAGAAGGAGAAGGTGAAGTCTGGAGGGCGAAGCTGAAGAAGGAGAAGGAGAAGGTGAAGTCTGGAGGGTGAATCAGAAGAAGTAGAAGAAGGAGAAGGAGAAGGTGAAGTCTGGAGGGTGAACCAGAAGAAGCAGAAGAAGGAGAAGGAGAAGGTGAAGTCTGGAGGGTGAATCAGAAGAAGCAGAAAAAGGAGAAGGAGAAGATGAAGTCTGGAGGGTGAATCAGAAGAAGTAGAAGAAGGAGAAGGAGAAGGTGAGGTCTGGAGGGTGAATCAGAAGAAGCAGAAGAAGGAGAAGGAGAAGGTGAAGTCAGGAGGGTGAAGCAGAAGAAGCAGAAGAAGGAGAAGGAGAAGGTGAAGTCTGGAGGGCGCAGCAGAAGATGCAGAAGAAGGAGAAGGAGAAGGTGAAGTCTGGAGGGTGAAGCAGAAGAAGTAGAAGAAGGAGAAGGAGAAGGTGAAGTCTGGAGGGTGAATCAGAAGAAGTAGAAGAAGGAGAAGGAGAAGGTGAAGTCTGCAGGGTGAATCAGAAGAAGCAGAAGGAGAAGGAGAAGGTGAAGTCTGGAGGGTGAATCAGAAGAAGTAGAAGAAGGAGAAGGAGAAGGTGTAGTCTGGAGGGTGAATCAGAAGAAGTAGACGAAGGAGAAGGAGAAGGTGAAGTCTGGAGGGTGAATCAGAAGAAGTAGAAGAAGGAGAAGGTGAAGTCTGGAGGGTGAATCAGAAGAAGCAGAAGAAGGAGAAGGAGAAGGTGAAGTCTGGAGGGTGAATAAGAAGAAGCAGAAGAAGGAGAAGGAGAAGATGAAGTCTGGAGGGTGAATCAGAAGAAGTAGAAGAAGGAGAAGGAGAAGGTGAGGTCTGGAGGGTGAATCAGAAGAAGCAGAAGAAGGAGAAGGAGAAGGTGAAGTCAGGAGGGTGAAGCAGAAGAAGCAGAAGAAGGAGAAGGAGAAGGTGAAGTCTGGAGGGCGCAGCAGAAGATGCAGAAGAAGGAGAAGGAGAAGGTGAAGTCTGGAGGGTGAATCAGAAGAAGTAGAAGAAGGAGAAGGAGAAGGTGAAGTCTGGAGGGTGAATCAGAAGAAGCAGAAGAAGGAGAAGGAGAAGGCGAAGTCTGGAGGGTGAATCAGAAGAAGTAGAAGAAGGAGAAGAAGAAGGTGAAGTCTGGAGGGTGAATCAGAAGAAATAGAAGAAGGATAAGGAGAAGGTGAAGTCTGGAGGGTGAATCAGAAGAAGCAGAAGAAGGAGAAGGAGAAGGTGAAGTCTGGAAGGTGAATCAGAAGAAGCAGAAGAAGGAGAAGGAGAAGATGAAGTCTGGAGGGTGAATCAGAAGAAGTAGAAGAAGGAGAAGGAGAAGGTGAAGTCCGGAGGGTGAATCCGAAGAAGCAGAAGAAGGAGAAGGAGAAGGAGAAGGTGAAGTCTGGAGGGTGAATCAGAAGAAGCAGAAGAAGGAGAAGGAGAAGGTGAAGTCTGGAGGGTGAATCAGAAGAAGCAGAATAAGGAGAAGGAGAAGGTGAAGTCTGGCGGGTGAATCAGAAGAAGCAGAAGAAGGAGAAGGAGAAGGTGAAGTCTGGAGGGTGAATCAGAAGAAGTAGAAGAAAGAGAAGGGGAAGGTGAAGTCTGGAGGGTGAAGCAGAAGAAGCAGAAGAAGGAAAAGGAGAAGGTGAAGACTGGAGGGTGAATCAGAAGAAGTAGAAGAAGGAGAAGGAGAAGGTGAAGTCTGGAGGGTGTATCAGAAGAAGTAGAAGAAGGAAAAGGAGAAGGTGAAGTCTGGAGGCTGAATCAGAAGAAGTAGAAGAAGGAGAAGGAGAAGGTGAAGTCTGGAGGGCGCAGCAGAAGATGCAGAAGAAGGAGAAGGAGAAGGTGAAGTCTGGAGGGTGAAGCAGAAGAAGTAGAAGAGGAGAAGGAGAAGGTGAAGTCTGGAGGGTGAATCAGAAGAAGTAGAAGAAGGAGAAGGAGAAGGTGAAGTCTGCAGGGAGAATCAGAAGAAGCAGAAGAAGGAGAAGGAGAAGGTGAAGTCTGGAGGGGGAATCAGAAGAAGTAGAAGAAGGAGAAGGAGAAGGTGTAGTCTGGAGGGTGAATCAGAAGAAGTAGACGAAGGAGAAGGAGAAGGTGAAGTCTGGACGGTGAATCAGAAGAAGTAGAAGATGGGAAGGAGAAGGTGAAGTCAGGAGGGTGAATCAGAAGAAGCAGAAGACGGAGAAGGAGAAGGTGAAGTCTGGAGGGTGAATCAGAAGAAGCAGAAGAAGGAGAAGGAGAAGGTGAAGACTGGAGGGTGAATCAGAAGAAGTAGAAGAAGGAGATGGAGAAGGTGATGTCTGGAGGGTGAATCAGAAGAAGCAGAAGAAGGAGAAGGAGAAGGTGAAGTCTCGAGGGTGAATCAGAAGAAGTAGAAGAAGGAGAAGTAGAAGGTGAAGTCTGGAGGGTGAATCAGAAGAAGCAGAAGAAGGAGAAGGAGAAGGTGAAGTCTGGAAGGTGAATCAGAAGAAGCAGAAGAAGGAGAAGGAGAAGATGAAGTCTGGAGGGTGAATCAGAAGAAGTAGAAGAAGGAGAAGGTGAAGTCTGGAGGGTGAATCAGAAGAAGCAGAAGAAGGAGAAGGAGAAGGTGAAGTCTGGAGGGTGAATCAGAAGATGCAGAATAAGGAGAAGGAGAAGGTGAAGTCTGGAGGGTGAATCAGAAGAAGCAGAAGAAAGAGAAGGAGAAGGTGAAGTCTGGAGGGTGAGTCAGAAGAAGTAGAAGAAGGAGAAGGAGAAGGTGAAGTCTGCAGGGTGAAGCAGAAGAAGCAGAAGAAGGAAAAGGAGAAGGTGAAGTCTGGAGGGTGAATCAGAAGAAGTAGAAGAAGGAGAAGGAGAAGGTGTAGTCTGGAGGGTGAATCAGAAGAAGTAGAAGAAGGAGAAGGAGAAGGTGAGGTCTGGAGGGTGAATCAGAAGAAGCAGAAGAAGGAGAAGGAGAAGGTGAAGTCTGGAGGGTGAATCAGAAGAAGCAGAAGAAGGAGAAGGAGAAGGTGAAGTCTGGAGGGTGAATCAGAAGAAGCAGAAGAAGGAGAAGGAGAAGGTGAAGTCAGGAGGGTGAATCAGAAGAAGCAGAAGAAGGAGAAGGAGAAGGTGAAGTTAGGAGGGTGAATCAGAAGAAGCAGAAGAAGGAGAAGGAGAAGGTGAAGTCAGGGGGGTGAAGCAGAAGAAGTAGAAGAAGGAGAAGGAGAAGGTGAAGTCAGGAGGGTGAAGCAGAAGAAGCAGAAGAAGGAGAAGGAGAAGGTGAAGTCTGGGGGGCGCAGCAGAAGAAGCAGACGAAGGAGAAGGAGAAGGTGAAGTCTGGAGGGTGAAGCAGAAGCAGAAGAAGGAGAAGGAGAAGGTGAAGTCTGGAGGGTGAATCAGAAGAAGTAGAAGAAGGAGAAGGAGAAGGTGAAGTCAGGAGGGTGAAGCAGAAGAAGCAGAAGAAGGAGAAGGAGAAGGTGAAGTCTGGAGGGTGAAGCAGAAGAAGCAGAAGAAGGAGAAGGAGAAGGTGAAGTCTGGAGGGCGAAGCTGAAGAAGGAGAAGGAGAAGGTGAAATCTGGAGGGTGAATCAGAAGAAGTAGAAGAAGGAGAAGGAGAAGGTGAAGTCTGGAGGGTGAACCAGAAGAAGCAGAAGAAGGAGAAGGAGAAGGTGAAGTCTGGAGGGTGAATCAGAAGAAGCAGAAAAAGGAGAAGGAGAAGATGAAGTCTGGAGGGTGAATCAGAAGAAGTAGAAGAAGGAGAAGGAGAAGGTGAGGTCTGGAGGGTGAATCAGAAGAAGCAGAAGAAGGAGAAGGAGAAGGTGAAGTCAGGAGGGTGAAGCAGAAGAAGCAGAAGAAGGAGAAGGAGAAGGTGAAGTCTGGAGGGCGCAGCAGAAGATGCAGAAGAAGGAGAAGGAGAAGGTGAAGTCTGGAGGGTGAAGCAGAAGAAGTAGAAGAAGGAGAAGGAGAAGGTGAAGTCTGGAGGGTGAATCAGAAGAAGTAGAAGAAGGAGAAGGAGAAGGTGAAGTCTGCAGGGTGAATCAGAAGAAGCAGAAGGAGAAGGAGAAGGTGAAGTCTGGAGGGTGAATCAGAAGAAGTAGAAGAAGGAGAAGGAGAAGGTGTAGTCTGGAGGGTGAATCAGAAGAAGTAGACGAAGGAGAAGGAGAAGGTGAAGTCTGGAGGGTGAATCAGAAGAAGTAGAAGAAGGAGAAGATGAAGTCTGGAGGGTGAATCAGAAGAAGCAGAAGAAGGAGAAGGAGAAGGTGAAGTCTGGAGGGTGAATAAGAAGAAGCAGAAGAAGGAGAAGGAGAAGATGAAGTCTGGAGGGTGAATCAGAAGAAGTAGAAGAAGGAGAAGGAGAAGGTGAGGTCTGGAGGGTGAATCAGAAGAAGCAGAAGAAGGAGAAGGAGAAGGTGAAGTCAGGAGGGTGAAGCAGAAGAAGCAGAAGAAGGAGAAGGAGAAGGTGAAGTCTGGAGGGCGCAGCAGAAGATGCAGAAGAAGGAGAAGGAGAAGGTGAAGTCTGGAGGGTGAATCAGAAGAAGTAGAAGAAGGAGAAGGAGAAGGTGAAGTCTGGAGGGTGAATCAGAAGAAGCAGAAGAAGGAGAAGGAGAAGGCGAAGTCTGGAGGGTGAATCAGAAGAAGTAGAAGAAGGAGAAGAAGAAGGTGAAGTCTGGAGGGTGAATCAGAAGAAATAGAAGAAGGATAAGGAGAAGGTGAAGTCTGGAGGGTGAATCAGAAGAAGCAGAAGAAGGAGAAGGAGAAGGTGAAGTCTGGAAGGTGAATCAGAAGAAGCAGAAGAAGGAGAAGGAGAAGATGAAGTCTGGAGGGTGAATCAGAAGAAGTAGAAGAAGGAGAAGGAGAAGGTGAAGTCCGGAGGGTGAATCCGAAGAAGCAGAAGAAGGAGAAGGAGAAGGAGAAGGTGAAGTCTGGAGGGTGAATCAGAAGAAGCAGAAGAAGGAGAAGGAGAAGGTGAAGTCTGGAGGGTGAATCAGAAGAAGCAGAATAAGGAGAAGGAGAAGGTGAAGTCTGGCGGGTGAATCAGAAGAAGCAGAAGAAGGAGAAGGAGAAGGTGAAGTCTGGAGGGTGAATCAGAAGAAGTAGAAGAAAGAGAAGGGGAAGGTGAATTCTGGAGGGTGAAGCAGAAGAAGCAGAAGAAGGAAAAGGAGAAGGTGAAGACTGGAGGGTGAATCAGAAGAAGTAGAAGAAGGAGAAGGAGAAGGTGAAGTCTGGAGGGTGTATCAGAAGAAGTAGAAGAAGGAAAAGGAGAAGGTGAAGTCTGGAGGCTGAATCAGAAGAAGTAGAAGAAGGAGAAGGAGAAGGTGAAGTCTGGAGGGCGCAGCAGAAGATGCAGAAGAAGGAGAAGGAGAAGGTGAAGTCTGGAGGGTGAAGCAGAAGAAGTAGAAGAGGAGAAGGAGAAGGTGAAGTCTGGAGGGTGAATCAGAAGAAGTAGAAGAAGGAGAAGGAGAAGGTGAAGTCTGCAGGGAGAATCAGAAGAAGCAGAAGAAGGAGAAGGAGAAGGTGAAGTCTGGAGGGGGAATCAGAAGAAGTAGAAGAAGGAGAAGGAGAAGGTGTAGTCTGGAGGGTGAATCAGAAGAAGTAGACGAAGGAGAAGGAGAAGGTGAAGTCTGGACGGTGAATCAGAAGAAGTAGAAGATGGGAAGGAGAAGGTGAAGTCAGGAGGGTGAATCAGAAGAAGCAGAAGACGGAGAAGGAGAAGGTGAAGTCTGGAGGGTGAATCAGAAGAAGCAGAAGAAGGAGAAGGAGAAGGTGAAGACTGGAGGGTGAATCAGAAGAAGTAGAAGAAGGAGATGGAGAAGGTGATGTCTGGAGGGTGAATCAGAAGAAGCAGAAGAAGGAGAAGGAGAAGGTGAAGTCTCGAGGGTGAATCAGAAGAAGTAGAAGAAGGAGAAGTAGAAGGTGAAGTCTGGAGGGTGAAACAGAAGAAGCAGAAGAAGGAGAAGGAGAAGGTGAAGTCTGGAAGGTGAATCAGAAGAAGCAGAAGAAGGAGAAGGAGAAGATGAAGTCTGGAGGGTGAATCAGAAGAAGTAGAAGAAGGAGAAGGTGAAGTCTGGAGGGTGAATCAGAAGAAGCAGAAGAAGGAGAAGGAGAAGGTGAAGTCTGGAGGGTGAATCAGAAGATGCAGAATAAGGAGAAGGAGAAGGTGAAGTCTGGAGGGTGAATCAGAAGAAGCAGAAGAAAGAGAAGGAGAAGGTGAAGTCTGGAGGGTGAGTCAGAAGAAGTAGAAGAAGGAGAAGGAGAAGGTGAAGTCTGCAGGGTGAAGCAGAAGAAGCAGAAGAAGGAAAAGGAGAAGGTGAAGACTGGAGGGTGAATCAGAAGAAGTAGAAGAAGGAGAAGGAGAAGGTGAAGTCTGGAGGGTGAATCAGAAGAAGTAGAAGTAGGAAAAGGAGAAGGTGAAATCTGGAGGCTGAATCAGAAGAAGTAGAAGAAGGAGAAGGAGAAGGTGAAGTCTGGAGGGTGAATCAGAAGAAGCAGAAGAAGGAGAAGGAGAAGGTGAAGTCTGGAGGGTGAATCAGAAGAAGCAGAAGAAGGAGAAGGAGAAGATGAAGTCTGGAGGGTGAATCAGAAGAAGTAGAAGAAGGAGAAGGAGAAGGTGAGGTCTGGAGGGTGAATCAGAAGAAGCAGAAGAAGGAGAAGGAGAAGGTGAAGTCTGGAGGGTGAATCAGAAGAAGCAGAAGAAGGAGAAGGAGAAGGTGAAGTCTGGAGGGTGAATCAGAAGAAGCAGAAGAAGGAAAAGGAGAAGGTGAAGTCAGGAGGGTGAATCAGAAGAAGCAGAAGAAGGAGAAGGAGAAGGTGAAGTCTGGAGGGCGCAGCAGAAGAAGCAGAAGAAGGAGAAGGAGAAGGTGAAGTCTGGAGGGTGAAGCAGAAGAAGCAGAAGAAGGAGAAGGAGAAGGTGAAGTCTGGAGGGTGAATCAGAAGAAGTCGAAGAAGGAGAAGGAGAAGGTTAAGTCAGGAGGGTGAAGCAGAAGAAGCAGAAGAAGGAGAAGGAGAAGGAGAAGGTGAAGTCTGGAGGGTGAATCAGAAGAAGCAGAAGAAGGAGAAGGAGAAGGTGAAGTCTGGAGGGTGAATCAGAAGAAGCAGAATAAGGAGAAGGAGAAGGTGAAGTCTGGCGGGTGAATCAGAAGAAGCAGAAGAAGGAGAAGGAGAAGGTGAAGTCTGGAGGGTGAATCAGAAGAAGTAGAAGAAAGAGAAGGGGAAGGTGAAGTCTGGAGGGTGAAGCAGAAGAAGCAGAAGAAGGAAAAGGAGAAGGTGAAGACTGGAGGGTGAATCAGAAGAAGTAGAAGAAGGAGAAGGAGAAGGTGAAGTCTGGAGGGTGTATCAGAAGAAGTAGAAGAAGGAAAAGGAGAAGGTGAAGTCTGGAGGCTGAATCAGAAGAAGTAGAAGAAGGAGAAGGAGAAGGTGAAGTCTGGAGGGCGCAGCAGAAGATGCAGAAGAAGGAGAAGGAGAAGGTGAAGTCTGGAGGGTGAAGCAGAAGAAGTAGAAGAGGAGAAGGAGAAGGTGAAGTCTGGAGGGTGAATCAGAAGAAGTAGAAGAAGGAGAAGGAGAAGGTGAAGTCTGCAGGGAGAATCAGAAGAAGCAGAAGAAGGAGAAGGAGAAGGTGAAGTCTGGAGGGTGAATCAGAAGAAGTAGAAGAAGGAGAAGGAGAAGGTGTAGTCTGGAGGGTGAATCAGAAGAAGTAGACGAAGGAGAAGGAGAAGGTGAAGTCTGGACGGTGAATCAGAAGAAGTAGAAGATGGGAAGGAGAAGGTGAAGTCAGGAGGGTGAATCAGAAGAAGCAGAAGACGGAGAAGGAGAAGGTGAAGTCTGGAGGGTGAATCAGAAGAAGCAGAAGAAGGAGAAGGAGAAGGTGAAGACTGGAGGGTGAATCAGAAGAAGTAGAAGAAGGAGATGGAGAAGGTGATGTCTGGAGGGTGAATCAGAAGAAGCAGAAGAAGGAGAAGGAGAAGGTGAAGTCTCGAGGGTGAATCAGAAGAAGTAGAAGAAGGAGAAGTAGAAGGTGAAGTCTGGAGGGTGAATCAGAAGAAGCAGAAGAAGGAGAAGGAGAAGGTGAAGTCTGGAAGGTGAATCAGAAGAAGCAGAAGAAGGAGAAGGAGAAGATGAAGTCTGGAGGGTGAATCAGAAGAAGTAGAAGAAGGAGAAGGTGAAGTCTGGAGGGTGAATCAGAAGAAGCAGAAGAAGGAGAAGGAGAAGGTGAAGTCTGGAGGGTGAATCAGAAGATGCAGAATAAGGAGAAGGAGAAGGTGAAGTCTGGAGGGTGAATCAGAAGAAGCAGAAGAAAGAGAAGGAGAAGGTGAAGTCTGGAGGGTGAGTCAGAAGAAGTAGAAGAAGGAGAAGGAGAAGGTGAAGTCTGCAGGGTGAAGCAGAAGAAGCAGAAGAAGGAAAAGGAGAAGGTGAAGACTGGAGGGTGAATCAGAAGAAGTAGAAGAAGGAGAAGGAGAAGGTGAAGTCTGGAGGGTGAATCAGAAGAAGTAGAAGTAGGAAAAGGAGAAGGTGAAATCTGGAGGCTGAATCAGAAGAAGTAGAAGAAGGAGAAGGAGAAGGTGAAGTCTGGAGGGTGAATCAGAAGAAGCAGAAGAAGGAGAAGGAGAAGGTGAAGTCTGGAGGGTGAATCAGAAGAAGCAGAAGAAGGAGAAGGAGAAGATGAAGTCTGGAGGGTGAATCAGAAGAAGTAGAAGAAGGAGATGGAGAAGGTGAGGTCTGGAGGGTGAATCAGAAGAAGCAGAAGAAGGAGAAGGAGAAGGTGAAGTCTGGAGGGTGAATCAGAAGAAGCAGAAGAAGGAGAAGGAGAAGGTGAAGTCTGGAGGGTGAATCAGAAGAAGCAGAAGAAGGAAAAGGAGAAGGTGAAGTCAGGAGGGTGAATCAGAAGAAGCAGAAGAAGGAGAAGGAGAAGGTGAAGTCTGGAGGGCGCAGCAGAAGAAGCAGAAGAAGGAGAAGGAGAAGGTGAAGTCTGGAGGGTGAAGCAGAAGAAGCAGAAGAAGGAGAAGGAGAAGGTGAAGTCTGGAGGGTGAATCAGAAGAAGTCGAAGAAGGAGAAGGAGAAGGTTAAGTCAGGAGGGTGAAGCAGAAGAAGCAGAAGAAGGAGAAGGAGAAGGTGAAGTCTGGAGGGTGAAGCAGAAGAAGCAGAAGAAGGAGAAGGAGAAGGTGAAGTCTGGAGGGTGAATCAGAAGAGTAGAAGAAGGAGAGGGAGAAGGTGAAGTCTGGAGGGTGAATCAGAAGAAGCAGAAGGAGGAGAAGGAGAAGGTGAAGTCTGGAGGGTGAATCAGAAGAAGCAGAAGAAGGAGAAGGAGAAGATGAAGTCTGGAGGGTGAATCAGAAGAAGTAGAAGAAGGAGAAGGAGAAGGTGAGGTCTGGAGGGTGAATCAGAAGAAGCAGAAGAAGGAGAAGGAGAAGGTGAAGTCAGGAGGGTGAAGCAGAAGAATCAGAAGAAGGAGAAGGAGAAGGTGAAGTCTGGAGGGCGCAGCAGAAGATGCAGAAGAAGGAGAAGGAGAAGGTGAAGTCTGGAGGGTGAAGCAGAAGAAGTAGAAGAAGGAGAAGGAGAAGGTGAAGTCTGGAGGGTGAATCAGAAGAAGTAGAAGAAGGAGAAGGAGAAGGTGAAGTCTGCAGGGTGAATCAGAAGAAGCAGAAGAAGGAGAAGGAGAAGGTGAAGTCTGGAGGGTGAATCAGAAGAAGTAGAAGAAGGAGAAGGAGAAGGTGTAGTCTGGAGGGTGAATCAGAAGAAGTAGACGAAGGAGAAGGAGAAGGTGAAGTCTGGAGGGTGAATCAGAAGAAGCAGAAGAAGGAGAAGGAGAAGGTGAAGTCAGGAGGGTGAATCAGAAGAAGCAGAAGAAGGAGAAGGAGAAGGTGAAGTCTGGAGGGTGAATCAGAAGAAGCAGAAGAAGGAGAAGGAGAAGGTGAAGACTGGAGGGTGAATCAGAAGAAGTAGAAGAAGGAGAAGGAGAAGGTGAAGTCTGGAGGGTGAATCAGAAGAAGCAGAAGAAGGAGAAGGAGAAGGTGAAGTCTGGAGGGTGAATCAGAAGAAGTAGAAGAAGGAGAAGGAGAAGGTGAAGTCTGGAGGGTGAATCAGAAGAAGTAGAAGAAGGAGAAGGAGAAGGTGACGTCTGGAGGGTGAATCAGAAGAAGCAGAAGAAGGAGAAGGAGAAGGTGAAGTCTGGAAGGTGAATCAGAAGAAGCAGAAGAAGGAGAAGGAGAAGATGAAGTCTGGAGGGTGAATCAGAAGAAGTAGAAGAAGGAGATGGAGAAGGTGAAGTCTGCAGGGTGAATCAGAAGAAGCAGAAGAAGGAGAAGGAGAAGGTGAAGTCTGGAGGGTGAATCAGAAGAAGCAGAAGAAGGAGAAGGAGAAGGTGAAGTCTGGAGGGTGAATCAGAAGAAGCAGAATATGGAGAAGGAGAAGGTGAAGTCTGGAGGGTGAATCAGAAGAAGCAGAAGAAGGAGAAGGAGAAGGTGAAGTCTGGATGGTGAATCAGAAGAAGTAGAAGAAAGAGAAGGAGAAGGTGAAGTCCGGAGGGTGAAGCAGAAGAAGCAGAAGAAGGAAAAGGAGAAGGTGAAGACTGGAGGGTGAATCAGAAGAAGTAGAAGAAGGAGAAGGAGAAGGTGAAGTCTGGAGGGTGAATCAGAAGAAGTAGAAGAAGGAAAAGGAGAAGGTGAAGTCTGGAGGCTGAATCAGAAGAAGTAGAAGAAGGAGAAGGAGAAGGTGAAGTCTGGAGGGTGAATCAGAAGAAGCAGAAGAAGGAGAAGGAGGAGGTGAAGTCTGGAGGGTGTATCAGAAGAAGCAGAAGAAGGAGAAGGAGAAGATGAAGTCTGGAGGGTGAATCAGAAGGAGCAGAAGAAGGAGAAGGAAAAGGTGAGGTCTGGAGGGTGAATCAGAAGAAGCAGAAGAAGGAGAAGGAGAAGGTGAAGTCTGGAGGGTGAATCAGAAGAAGTAGTAGAAGGAGAAGGAGGAGGTGAAGTCTGGAGGGTGAATCAGAAGAAGCAGAAGAAGGAGAAGGAGGAGGTGAAGTATGGAGGGTGAATCAGAAGAAGCAGAAGAAGGAGAAGGAGAAGGTGAAGTCTGGAGGGTGAATCAGAAGAAGCAGAAGAAGGAGAAGGAGAAGGTGAAGTCTGGAGGGTGAATCAGAAGAAGCAGAAGAAGGAGAAGGAGAAGGTGAAGTCTGGAGGGAGAATCAGAAGAAGTAGTAGAAGGAGAAGGAGAAGGTGAAGTCTGGAGGGTGAATCAGAAGAAGTAGAAGAAGGAGAAGGAGAAGGTGAAGTCTGGAGGGTGAATCAGAAGAAGCAGAAGAAGGAGAAGGAGAAGGTGAAGTCTGGAGGGTGAATCAGAAGAAGCAGAAGAAGGAGAAGGAGAAGATGAAGTCTGGAGGGTGAATCAGAAGAAGTAGAAGAAGGAGAAGGAGAAGGTGAAGTCTGGTGAATCAGAAGAAGCAGAAGAAGGAGAAGGAGAAGGTGAAGTCTGGAGGGTGAATCAGAAGAAGCAGAAGAAGGAGAAGGAGAAGGTGAAGTCTGGAGGGTGAATCAGAAGAAGCAGAAGAAGGGGAAGGAGAAGGTGAAGTCTGGAGGGCGCAGCAGAAGAAGCAGAAGAAGGAGAAGGAGAAGGTGAAGTCCGGAGGGTGAAGCAGAAGAAGCAGAAGAAGGAGAAGGAGAAGGTGAAGCCTGGAGGGTGAATCAGAAGAAGTAGAAGAAGGAGAAGGAGAAGTTGAAGTCAGGAGGGTGAAGCAGAAGAAGCAGAAGAAGGAGAAGGAGAAGGTGAAGTCTGGAGTGTGAAGCAGAAGAAGCAGAAGAAGGAGAAGGAGAAGGTTAAGTCTGGAGGGCGAAGCAGAAGAAGCAGAAGAAGAAGAGGGAGAAGGTGAAGTCTGGAGGGTGAAGCAGAAGATGCAGAAAAAGGAGAAGGAGAAGGTGAAGTCTGGAGGGTGAATCAGAAGAAGTAGAAGAAGGAGAAGGGGAAGGTGAAGTCAGGAGGGTGAAGCAGAAGAAGCAGAAGAAGGAGAAGGAGAAGGTGAAGTCTGGAGGGTGAAGCAGAAGAAGCAGAAGAAGGAGAAGGAGAAGGTGAAGTCTGGAGGGTGAAGCAGAAGAAGCAGAAGAAGGAGAAGGAGAAGGTGAAGTCAGGAGGGTGAATCAGAAGAAGTAGAAGACGGAGAAGGAGAAGGTGAAGTCTGGAGGGTGAATCAGAAGAAGTAGAAGAAGGAGAAGGAGAAGGTGAAGTCTGGAGGGTGAATCAGAAGAAGTAGAAGAAGGAGAAGGAGAAGGTGCGGTCTGGAGGGTGAATCAGATGAAGCAGAAGAAGGAGAAGGAGAAGGTGAAGTCTGGAGGGAGAAGCAGAAGAATTAGAAGAAGGAGAAGGAGAAGGTGAAGTCTGGAGGGTGAATCAGAAGAAGTAGAAGAAGGAGAAGGAGAAGGTGAAGTCTGGAGGGTGAATCAGAAGAAGTAGAAGAAGGAGAAGGAGAAGGTGAAGTCTGGAGGGTGAATCAGAAGAAGCAGAAGAAGGAGAAGGAGAAGGTGAAGTCTGGAGGGTGAATCAGAAGAAGTAGAAGAAGGAGAAGGAGAAGGTGTAGTCTGGAGGGTGAAGCAGAAGAAGTAGACGAAGGAGAAGGAGAAGGTGAAGTCTGGAGGGTGTATCAGAAGAAGCAGAAGAAGGAGAAGGAGAAGGAGGAGGTGAAGTCTGGAGGGTGAAGCAGAAGAAGCAGAAGAAGGAGAAGGAGAAGGTGAAGTCTGGAGGGTGAATCAGAAGAAGCAGAAGAAGGAGAAGGAGAAGGTGAAGTCAGGAGGGTGAATCAGAAGAAGCAGAAGAAGGAGAAGGAGAAGGTGAAGTCTGGAGGGTGAATCAGAAGAAGCAGAAGAAGGAGAAGGAGAAGGTGAAGACTGGAGGGTGAATCAGAAGAAGTAGAAGAAGGAGAAGGAGAAGTTGAAGTCTGGAGGGTGAATCAGAAGAAGTAGAAGAAGGAGAAGGAGAAGGCGAAGTCTGGAGGGTGAATCAGAAGAAGCAGAAGAAGGAGAATGAGAAGGTGAAGTCTGGAGGGTGAATCAGAAGAAGCAGAAGAAGGAGAAGGAGAAGATGAAGTCTGGAGGGTGAATCAGAAGAAGTAGAAGAAGGAGAAGGAGAAGGTGAGGTCTGGAGGGTGAATCAGAAGAAGCAGAAGAAGGAGAAGGAGAAGGCGAAGTCTGAAGGGTGAATCAGAAGAAGCAGAAGAAGGAGAAGAAGAAGGTGAAGTCTGGAGGGTGAATCAGAAGAAGCAGAAGAAGGAGAAGGAGAAGGTGAAGTCTGGAGGGTGAATCAGAAGAAGCAGAAGAAGGAGAAGGAGAAGGTGAAGTCTGGAGGGAGAATCAGAAAAAGTAGAAGAAGGAGAAGGAGAAGGTGAAGTCTGGAGGGTGAATCAGAAGAAGTAAAAGAAGGAGAAGGAGAAGGTGAAGTCTGGAGGGTGAATCAGAAGAAGCAGAAGAAGGAGAAGGAGAAGGTGAAGTCTGGAGGGTGAATCAGAAGAAGCAGAAGAAGGAGAAGGAGAAGATGAAGTCTGGAGGGTGAATCAGAAGAAGTAGAAGAAGGAGAAGGAGAAGGTGAAGTCTGGAGGGTGAATCAGAAGAAGCAGAAGAAGGAGAAGGAGAAGGTGAAGTCTGGAGGGTGAATCAGAAGAAGCAGAAGAAGGAGAAGGAGAAGGTGAAGTCTGGAGGGTGAATCAGAAGAAGCAGAATAAGGAGAAGGAGAAGGTGAAGTCTGGAGGGTGAATCAGAAGAAGCAGAAGAAGGAGAAGGAGAAGGTGAAGTCTGGAGGGTGAATCAGAAGAAGTAGAAGAAGGAGAAGGAGAAGGTGAAGTCTGGAGGGTGAAGCAGAAGAAGTAGAAGAAGGAGAAGGAGAGGGTGAAGTCAGGAGGGTGAATCAGAAGAAGTAGAAGAAGGAGAAGGAGAAGGTGAAGTCAGGAGGGTGAATCAGAAGAAGCAGAAGAATGAGAAGGAGAAGGTGAAGTCTGGAGGGTGAATCAGAAGAATCAGAAGAAGGAGAAGGAGAAGGTGAAGTCTGGAGGGTGAATCATAAGAAGCAGAAGAAAGAGAAGGAGAAGCTGAAGTCTGGAGGGTGAAGCAGAAGAAGAAGAAGAAGGAGAAGGAGAAGGTGAAGACTGGAGCGTGAATCAGAAGAAGTAGAAGAAGGAGAAGGAGAAGGTGAAGTCTGGAGGGTGAAGAAGAAGAAGCAGAAGAAGGAGAAGGAGAAGGTGAAGTCAGGAGGGTGAATCAGAAGAAGTAGAAGAAGGAGAAGGAGAAGGTGAAGTCAGGAGGGTGAAGCAGAAGAAGCAGAAGAAGGAGAAGGAGAAGGTGAAGTCTGGAGGGTGAAGCAGAAGAAGCAGAAGAAGGAGAAGGAGAAGGTGAAGTCTGGAGGGTGAAGCAGAAGAAGCAGAAGAAGGAGAAGGAGAAGGTGAAGTCAGGAGGGTGAATCAGAAGAAGTAGAAGAAGGAGAAGGAGAAGGTGAAGTCTGGAGGGTGAATCAGAAGAAGTAGAAGAAGGAGAAGGAGAAGGTGAAGTCTGGAGGGTGAATCAGAAGAAGTAGAAGAAGGAGAAGGAGAAGGTGAGGTCTGGAGGGTGAATCAGAAGAAGCAGAAGAAGGAGAAGGAGAAGGTGAAATCTGGAGGGAGAAGCAGAAGAAGTAGAAGAAGGAGAAGGAGAAGGTGATGACTGGAGGGTGAATCAGAAGAAGTAGAAGAAGGAGAAGGAGAAGGTGAAGTCTGGAGGGTGAATCAGAAGAAGTAGAAGAAGGAGAAGGAGAAGGTGAAGTCTGGAGGGTGAATCAGAAGAAGCAGAAGAAGGAGAAGGAGAAGGTGAAGTCTGGAGGGTGAATCAGAAGAAGTAGAAGAAGGAGAAGGAGAAGGTGTAGTCTGGAGGGTGAAGCAGAAGAAGTAGACGAAGGAGAAGGAGAAGGTGAAGTCTGGAGGGTGTATCAGAAGAAGCAGAAGAAGGAGAAGGAGAAGGAGGAGGTGAAGTCTGGAGGGTGAAGCAGAAGAAGCAGAAGAAGGAGAAGGAGAAGGTGAAGTCCGAAGGGTGAATCAGAAGAAGCAGAAGAAGGAGAAGGAGAAGGTGAAGTCTGGAGGGTGTATCAGAAGAAGCAGAAGAAGGAGAATGAGAAGGTGAAGACTGGAGGGTGAATCAGAAGAAGTAGAAGAAGGAGAAGGAGAAGGTGAAGTCTGGAGGGTGAATCAGAAGAAGTAGAAGAAGGAGAAGGAGAAGGCGAAGTCTGGAGGGTGAATCAGAAGAAGCAGAAGAAGGAGAAGGAGAAGGTGAAGTCTGGAGGGTGAATCAGAAGAAGCAGAAGAAGGAGAAGGAGAAGATGAAGTCTGGAGGGTGAATCAGAATAAGTAGAAGAAGGAGAAGGAGAAGGTGAGGTCTGGAGGGAGAATCAGAAGAAGTAAAAGAAGGAGAAGGAGAAGGTGAAGTCTGGAGGGTGAATCAGAAGAAGTAGAAGAAGGAGAAGGAGAAGGTGAAGTCTGGAGGGTGAATCAGAAGAAGTAGAAGAAGGAGAAGGAGAAGGTGAAGTCTGGAGGGTGAATCAGAAGAAGCAGAAGAAGGAGAAGGAGAAGGTGAAGTCTGGAGGGTGAATCAGAAGAAGTAGAAGAAGGAGAAGGAGAAGGTGTAGTCTGGAGGGTGAAGCAGAAGAAGTAGACGAAGGAGAAGTAGAAGGTGAAGTCTGGAGGGTGTATCAGAAGAAGCAGAAGAAGGAGAAGGAGAAGGAGGAGGTGAAGTCCGGAGGGTGAAGCAGAAGAAGCAGAAGAAGGAGAAGGAGAAGGTGAAGTCTGGAGGGTGAATCAGCAGAAGCAGAAGAAGGAGAAGGAGAAGGTGAAGTCAGGAGGGTGAATCAGAAGAAGCAGAAGAAGGAGAAGGAGAAGGTGAAGTCTGGAGGGTGAATCAGAAGAAGCAGAAGAAGGAGAAGGAGAAGGTGAAGACTGGAGGGTGAATCAGAAGAAGTAGAAGAAGGAGAAGGAGAAGGTGAAGTCTGGAGGGTGAATCAGAAGAAGTAGAAGAAGGAGAAGGAGAAGGCGAAGTCTGGAGGGTGAATCAGAAGAAGCAGAAGAAGGAGAATGAGAAGGTGAAGTCTGGAGGGTGAATCAGAAGAAGCAGAAGAAGGAGAAGGAGAAGATGAAGTCTGGAGGGTGAATCAGAAGAAGTAGAAGAAGGAGAAGGAGAAGGTGATGTCTGGAGGGTGAATCAGAAGAAGCAGAAGAAGGAGAAGGAGAAGGTGAAGTCTGGAGGGTGAATCAGAAGAAGTAGAAGAAGGAGAAGGAGAAGGTGTAGTCTGGAGGGTGAAGCAGAAGAAGTAGACGAAGGAGAAGTAGAAGGTGAAGTCTGGAGGGTGTATCAGAAGAAGCAGAAGAAGGAGAAGGAGAAGGAGGAGGTGAAGTCCGGAGGGTGAAGCAGAAGAAGCAGAAGAAGGAGAAGGAGAAGGCGAAGTCTGGAGGGTGAATCAGAAGAAGCAGAAGAAGGAGAAGGAGAAGGTGAAGTCAGGTGGATGAATCAGAAGAAGCAGAAGAAGGAGAAGGAGAAGGTGAAGTCTGGAGGGTGAATCAGAAGAAGCAGAAGAAGGAGAAGGAGAAGGTGAAGACTGGAGGGTGAATCAGAAGAAGTAGAAGAAGGAGAAGGAGAAGGTGAAGTCTGGAGGGTGAATCAGAAGAAGTAGAAGAAGGAGAAGGAGAAGGCGAAGTCTGGAGGGTGAATCAGAAGAAGCAGAAGAAGGAGAATGAGAAGGTGAAGTCTGGAGGGTGAATCAGAAGAAGTAGAAGAAGGAGAAGGAGAAGGTGAGGTCTGGAGGGTGAATCAGAAGAAGCAGAAAAAGGAGAAGGAGAAGGTGAAGTCTGAAGGGTGAATCAGAAGAAGCAGAAGAAGGAGAAGGAGAAGGTGAAGTCTGGAGGGTGAATCAGTAGAGGCAGAAGAAGGAGAAGGAGAAGGTGAAGTCTGGAGGGTGAATCAGGTGAAGCAGAAGAAGGAGAAGGAGAAGGTGAAGTCTGGAGGGAGAATCAGAAGAAGTACAAGAAGGAGAAGGAGAAGGTGAAGTCTGGAGGGTGAATCAGAAGAAGCAGAAGAAGGAGAAGGAGAAGGTGAAGTCTGGAGGGTGAATCAGAAGAAGCAGAAGAAGGAGAAGGAGAAGATGAAGTCTGGAGGGTGAATCAGAAGAAGTAGAAGAAGGAGAAGGAGAAGGTGAAGTCTGGAGGGTGAATCAGAAGAAGCAGAAGAAGGAGAAGGAGAAGGTGAAGTCTGGAGGGTGAATCAGAAGAAGCAGAAGAAGGAGAAGGAGAAGGTGAAGTCTGGAGGGTGAATCAGAAGAAGCAGAATAAGGAGAAGGAGAAGGTGAAGTCTGGAGGGTGAATCAGAAGAAGCAGAAGAAGGAGAAGGAGAAGGTGAAGTCTGGAGGGTGAATCAGAAGAAGTAGAAGAAGGAGAAGGAGAAGGTGAAGTCTGGAGGGTGAAGCAGAAGAAGTAGAAGAAGGAGAAGGAGAAGGTGAAGTCAGGAGGTTGAATCAGAAGAAGTAGAAGAAGGAGAAGGAGAAGGTGAAGTTTGGAGGGCGAATCAGAAGAATCAGAAGAAGCAGAAGGAGAAGGTGAAGTCTGGAGGGTGAATCAGAAGAAGCAGAAGAAAGAGAAGGAGAAGCTGAAGTCTGGAGGGTGAAGCAGAAGAAGCAGAAGAAGGAGAAGGTGAAGACTGGAGCGTGAATCAGAAGAAGTAAAAGAAGGAGAAGGAGAAGGTGAAGTCTGGAGGGTGAAGCAGAAGAAGCAGAAGAAGGAGAAGGAGAAGGTGAAGTCAGGAGGGTGAATCAGAAGAAGTAGAAGAAGGAGAAGGAGAAGGTGAAGTCAGGAGGGTGAAGCAGAAGAAGCAGAAGAAGGAGAAGGAGAAGGTGAAGTCTGGAGGGTGAAGCAGAAGAAGCAGAAGAAGGAGAAGGAGAAGGTGAAGTCTGGAGGGTGAAGCAGAAGAAGCAGAAGAAGGAGAAGGAGAAGGTGAAGTCAGGAGGGTGAATCAGGAGAAGTAGAAGAAGGAGAAGGAGAAGGTGAAGTCTGGAGGGTGAATCAGAAGAAGTAGAAGAAGGAGAAGGAGAAGGTGAGGTCTGGAGGGTGAATCAGAAGAAGCAGAAGAAGGAGAAGGAGAAGGTGAAATCTGAAGGGAGAAGCAGAAGAAGTAGAAGAAGGAGAAGGAGAAGGTGAAGACTGGAGGGTGAATCAGAAGAATTAGAAGAAGGAGAAGGAGAAGGTGAAGTCTGGAGGGTGAATCAGAAGAAGTAGAAGAAGGAGAAGGAGAAGGTGAAGTCTGGAGGGTGAATCAGAAGAAGCAGAAGAAGGAGAAGGAGAAGGTGAAGTCTGGAGGGTGAATCAGAAGAAGTAGAAGAAGGAGAAGGAGAAGGTGTAGTCTGGAGGGTGAAGCAGAAGAAGTAGACGAAGGAGAAGGAGAAGTTGAAGTCTGGAGGGTGTATCAGAAGAAGCAGAAGAAGGAGAAGGAGAAGGAGGAGGTGAAGTCTGGAGGGTGAAGCAGAAGAAGCAGAAGAAGGAGAAGGAGAAGGTGAAATCCGAAGGGGGAATCAGAAGAAGCAGAAGAAGGAGAAGGAGAAGGTGAAGTCAGGAGGGTGAATCAGAAGAAGCAGAAGAAGGAGAAGGAGAATGTGAAGTCTGGAGGGTGAATCAGAAGAAGCAGAAGAAGGAGAAGGAGAAGGTGAAGACTGGAGGGTGAATCAGAAGAAGTAGAAGAAGGAGAAGGAGATGGTGAAGTCTGGAGGGTGAATCAGAAGAAGTAGAAGAAGGAGAAGGAGAAGGCGAAGTCTGGAGGGTGATTCAGAAGAAGCAGAAGAAGGAGAAGGAGAAGGTGAAGTCTGGAGGATGAATCAGAAGAAGCAGAAGAAGGACAAGGAGAAGATGAAGTCTGGAGGGAGAATCAGAAGAAGTAGAAGAAGGAGAAGGAGAAGGTGAGGTCTGGAGGGTGAATCAGAAGAAGCAGAGGAAGGAGAAGGAGAAGGTGAAGTCTGGAGGGTGAAGCAGAAGAAGCAGAAGAAGGAGAAGGAGAAGGTGAAGTCAGGAGGGTGAATCAGAAGAAGTAGAAGAAGGAGAAGGAAAAGGTGAAGTCTGGAGGATGAATCAGAAGAAGTAGAAGAAGGAGAAGGAGAAGGTGAAGTCTGGAGGGTGAATCAGAAGAAGTAGAAGAAGGAGAAGGAGAAGGTGAAGTCTGGAGGGTGAATCAGAAGAAGCAGAAGAAGGAGAAGGAGAAGGTGAAGTCTGGAGGGAGAAGCAGAAGAATTAGAAGAAGGAGAAGGAGAAGGTGAAGTCTGGAGGGTGAATCAGAAGAAGTAGAAGAAGGAGAAGGAGAAGGTGAAGTCTGGAGGGTGAATCAGAAGAAGTAGAAGAAGGAGAAGGAGAAGGTGAAGTCTGGAGGGTGAATCAGAAGAAGCAGAAGAAGGAGAAGGAGAAGGTGAAGTCTGGAGGGTGAATCAGAAGAAGTAGAAGAAGGAGAAGGAGAAGGTGTAGTCTGGAGGGAGAAGCAGAAGAAGTAGACGAAGGAGAAGGAGAAGGTGAAGTCTGGAGGGTGTATCAGAAGAAGCAGAAGAAGGAGAAGGAGAAGGAGGGAGGGTGAATCAGAGGAAGCAGAAGAAGGAGAAGGAGAAGGTGAAGTCTGGAGGGTGAATCAGAAGAATCAGAAGAAGGAGAAGGAGAAGGTGAAGTCTGGAGGGTGAATCAGAAGAAGCAGAAGTAAGAGAAGGAGAAGCTGAAGTCTGGAGGGTGAAGCAGAAGAAGCAGAAGAAGGAGAAGGAGAAGGTGAAGACTGGAGCGTGAATCAGAAGAAGTAGAAGAAGGAGAAGGAGAAGGTGAAGTCTGGAGGGTGAAGAAGAAGAAGCAGAAGAAGGAGAAGGAGAAGCTGAAGTCAGGAGGGTGAATCAGAAGAAGTAGAAGAAGGAGAAGGAGAAGGTGAAGTCAGGAGGGTGAAGCAGAAGAAGCAGAAGAAGGAGAAGGAGAAGGTGAAGTCTGGAGGGTGAAGCAGAAGAAGCAGAAGAAGGAGAAGGAGAAGGTGAAGTCTGGAGGGTGAAGCAGAAGAAGCAGAAGAAGGAGAAGGAGAAGGTGAAGTCAGGAGGGTGAATCAGAAGAAGTAGAAGAAGGAGAAGGAGAAGGTGAAGTCTGGAGGGTGAATCAGAATAAGTAGAAGAAGGAGAAGGAGAAGGTGAAGTCTGGAGGGTGAATCAGAAGAAGTAGAAGAAGGAGAAGGAGAAGGTGAGGTCTGGAGGGTGAATCAGAAGAAGCAGAAGAAGGAGAAGGAGAAGGTGGAATCTGGAGGGAGAAGCAGAAGAAGTAGAAGAAGGAGAAGGAGAAGGTGAAGTCTGGAGGGTGAATCAGAAGAAGCAGAAGAAGGAGAAGGAGAAGGTGAAGTCTGGAGGGTGAATCAGAAGAAGCAGAAGAAGGAGAAGGAGAAGGTGAAGTCTGGAGGGAGAAACAGAAGAAGTAAAAGAAGGAGAAGGAGAAGGTGAAGTCTGGAGGGTGAATCAGAAGAAGTAGAAGAAGGAGAAGGAGAAGGTGAAGTCTGGAGGGTGAATCAGAAGAAGTAGAAGAAGGAGAAGGAGAAGGAGAAGTCTGGAGGGTGAATCAGAAGAAGCAGAAGAAGGAGAAGGAGAAGGTGAAGTCTGGAGGGTGAATCAGAAGAAGTAGAAGAAGGAGAAGGAGAAGGTCTAGTCTGGAGGGTGAAGCAGAAGAAGTAGACGAAGGAGAAGTAGAAGGTGAAGTCTGGAGGGTGTATCAGAAGAAGCAGAAGAAGGAGAAGGAGAAGGAGGAGGTGAAGTCCGGAGGGTGAAGCAGAAGAAGCAGAAGAAGGAGAAGGAGAAGGTGAAGTCTGGAGGGTGAATCAGAAGAAGCAGAAGAAGTAGAAGGAGAAGGTGAAGTCAGGAGGGTGAATCAGAAGAAGCAGAAGAAGGAGAAGGAGAAGGTGAAGTCTGGAGGGTGAATCAGAAGAAGCAGAAGAAGGAGAAGGAGAAGGTGAAGACTGGAGGGTGAATCAGAAGAAGTAGAAGAAGGAGAAGGAGAAGGTGAAGTCTGGAGGGTGAATCAGAAGAAGTAGAAGAAGGAGAAGGAGAAGGCGAAGTCTGGAGGGTGAATCAGAAGAAGCAGAAGAAGGAGAATGAGAAGGTGAAGTCTGGAGGGTGAATCAGAAGAAGCAGAAGAAGGAGAAGGAGAAGATGAAGTCTGGAGGGTGAATCAGAAGAAGTAGAAGAAGGAGAAGGAGAAGGTGAAGTCTGGAGGGTGAATCAGAAGAAGCAGAATAAGGAGAAGGAGAAGGTGAAGTCTGGAGGGTGAATCAGAAGAAGCAGAAGAAGGAGAAGGAGAAGGTGAAGTCTGGAGGGTGAATCAGAAGAAGTAGAAGAAGGAGAAGGAGAAGGTGAAGTCTGGAGGGTGAAGCAGAAGAAGTAGAAGAAGGAGAAGGAGAAGGTGAAGTCAGGAGGGTGAATCAGAAGAAGTAGAAGAAGGAGAAGGAGAAGGTGAAGTTTGGAGGGTGAATCAGAAGAATCAGAAGAAGCAGAAGGAGAAGGTGAAGGCTGGAGGGTGAATCAGAAGAAGCAGAAGAAAGAGAAGGAGAAGCTGAAGTCTGGAGGGTGAAGCAGAAGAAGCAGAAGAAGGAGAAGGAGAAGGTGAAGACTGGAGCGTGAATCAGAAGAAGTAAAAGAAGGAGAAGGAGAAGGTGAAGTCTGGAGGGTGAAGCAGAAGAAGCAGAAGAAGGAGAAGGAGAAGGTGAAGTCAGGAGGGTGAATCAGAAGAAGTAGAAGAAGGAGAAGGAGAAGGTGAAGTCAGGAGGGTGAAGCAGAAGAAGCAGAAGAAGGAGAAGGAGAAGGTGAAGTCTGGAGGGTGAAGCAGAAGAAGCAGAAGAAGGAGAAGGAGAAGGTGAAGTCTGGAGGGTGAAGCAGAAGAAGCAGAAGAAGGAGAAGGAGAAGGTGAAGTCAGGAGGGTGAATCAGGAGAAGTAGAAGAAGGAGAAGGAGAAGGTGAAGTCTGGAGGGTGAATCAGAAGAAGTAGAAGAAGGAGAAGGAGAAGGTGAGGTCTGGAGGGTGAATCAGAAGAAGCAGAAGAAGGAGAAGGAGAAGGTGAAATCTGGAGGGAGAAGCAGAAGAAGTAGAAGAAGGAGAAGGAGAAGGTGAAGACTGGAGGGTGAATCAGAAGAATTAGAAGAAGGAGAAGGAGAAGGTGAAGTCTGGAGGGTGAATCAGAAGAAGTAGAAGAAGGAGAAGGAGAAGGTGAAGTCTGGAGGGTGAATCAGAAGAAGCAGAAGAAGGAGAAGGAGAAGGTGAAGTCTGGAGGGTGAATCAGAAGAAGTAGAAGAAGGAGAAGGAGAAGGTGTAGTCTGGAGGGTGAAGCAGAAGAAGTAGACGAAGGAGAAGGAGAAGTTGAAGTCTGGAGGGTGTATCAGAAGAAGCAGAAGAAGGAGAAGGAGAAGGAAGAGGTGAAGTCTGGAGGGTGAAGCAGAAGAAGCAGAAGAAGGAGAAGGAGAAGGTGAAGTCCGAAGGGGGAATCAGAAGAAGCAGAAGAAGGAGAAGGAGAAGGTGAAGTCAGGAGGGTGAATCAGAAGAAGCAGAAGAAGGAGAAGGAGAATGTGAAGTCTGGAGGGTGAATCAGAAGAATCAGAAGAAGGAGAAGGAGAAGGTGAAGACTGGAGGGTGAATCAGAAGAAGTAGAAGAAGGAGAAGGAGATGGTGAAGTCTGGAGGGTGAATCAGAAGAAGTAGAAGAAGGAGAAGGAGAAGGCGAAGTCTGGAGGGTGAATCAGAAGAAGCAGAAGAAGGAGAAGGAGAAGGTGAAGTCTGGAGGATGAATCAGAAGAAGCAGAAGAAGGACAAGGAGAAGATGAAGTCTGGAGGGAGAATCAGAAGAAGTAGAAGAAGGAGAAGGAGAAGGTGAGGTCTGGAGGGTGAATCAGAAGAAGCAGAGGAAGGAGAAGGAGAAGGTGAAGTCTGGAGGGTGAAGCAGAAGAAGCAGAAGAAGGAGAAGGAGAAGGTGAAGTCAGGAGGGTGAATCAGAAGAAGTAGAAGAAGGAGAAGGAAAAGGTGAAGTCTGGAGGATGAATCAGAAGAAGTAGAAGAAGGACAAGGAGAAGGTGAAGTCTGGAGGGTGAATCAGAAGAAGTAGAAGAAGGAGAAGGAGAAGGTGAAGTCTGGAGGGTGAATCAGAAGAAGCAGAAGAAGGAGAAGGAGAAGGTGAAGTCTGGAGGGAGAAGCAGAAGAATTAGAAGAAGGAGAAGGTGAAGTCTGGAGGGTGAATCAGAAGAAGTAGAAGAAGGAGAAGGAGAAGGTGAAGTCTGGAGGGTGAATCAGAAGAAGTAGAAGAAGGAGAAGGAGAAGGTGAAGTCTGGAGGGTGAATCAGAAGAAGCAGAAGAAGGAGAAGGAGAAGGTGAAGTCTGGAGGGTGAATCAGAAGAAGTAGAAGAAGGAGAAGGAGAAGGTGTAGTCTGGAGGGTGAAGCAGAAGAAGTAGACGAAGGAGAAGGAGAAGGTGAAGTCTGGAGGGTGTATCAGAAGAAGCAGAAGAAGGAGAAGGAGAAGGAGGGAGGGTGAATCAGAGGAAGCAGAAGAAGGAGAAGGAGAAGGTGAAGTCTGGAGGGTGAATCAGAAGAATCAGAAGAAGGAGAAGGAGAAGGTGAAGTCTGGAGGGTGAATCAGAAGAAGCAGAAGTAAGAGAAGGAGAAGCTGAAGTCTGGAGGGTGAAGCAGAAGAAGCAGAAGAAGGAGAAGGAGAAGGTGAAGACTGGAGCGTGAATCAGAAGAAGTAGAAGAAGGAGAAGGAGAAGGTGAAGTCTGGAGGGTGAAGAAGAAGAAGCAGAAGAAGGAGAAGGAGAAGGTGAAGTCAGGAGGGTGGATCAGAAGAAGTAGAAGAAGGAGAAGGAGAAGGTGAAGTCAGGAGGGTGAAGCAGAAGAAGCAGAAGAAGGAGAAGGAGAAGGTGAAGTCTGGAGGGTGAAGCAGAAGAAGCTGAAGAAGGAGAAGGAGAAGGTGAAGTCTGGAGGGTGAAGCAGAAGAAGCAGAAGAAGGAGAAGGAGAAGGTGAAGTCAGGAGGGTGAATCAGAAGAAGTAGAAGAAGGAGAAGGAGAAGGTGAAGTCTGGAGGGTGAATCAGAAGAAGTAGAAGGAGGAAAAGGAGAAGGTGAAGTCTGGAGGGTGAATCAGAAGAAGTAGAAGAAGGAGAAGGAGAAGGTGAGGTCTGGAGGGTGAATCAGAAGAAGCAGAAGAAGGAGAAGGAGAAGGTGAAATCTGGAGGGAGAAGCAGAAGAAGTAGAAGAAGGAGAAGGAGAAGGTGAAGACTGGAGGGTGAATCAGCAGAAGTAGAAGAAGGAGAAGGAGAAGGTGAAGTCTGGAGGGTGAATCAGAAGAAGTAGAAGAAGGAGAAGGAGAAGGTGAAGTCTGGAGGGTGAATCAGAAGAAGCAGAAGAAGAAGAAGGAGAAGGTGAAGTCTGGAGGGTGAATCAGAAGAAGTAGAAGAAGGAGAAGGAGAAGGTGTAGTCTGGAGGGTGAAGCAGAAGAAGTAGACGAAGGAGAAGGAGAAGGTGAAGTCTGGAGGGTGTATCAGAAGAAGCAGAAGAAGGAGAAGGAGAAGGAAGGAGGTGAAGTTTGGAGGGTGAAGCAGAAGAAGCAGAAGAAGGAGAAGGAGAAGGTGAAGACTGGAGGGTGAATCAGAAGAAGTAGAAGAAGGAGAAGGAGAAGGTGAAGTCTGGAGGGTGAATCAGAAGAAGTAGAAGAAGGAGAAGGAGAAGGCGAAGTCTGGAGGGTGAATCAGAAGAAGCAGAAGAAGGAGAAGGAGAAGGTGAAGTCTGGAGGGTGAATCAGAAGAAGCAGAAGAAGGAGAAGGAGAAGATGAAGTCTGGAGGGTGAATCAGAAGAAGTAGAAGAAGGAGAAGGAGAAGGTGAGGTCTGGAGGGTGAATCAGAAGAAGCAGAAGAAGGAGAAGGAGAAGGTGAAGTCTGAAGGGTGAATCAGAAGAAGCAGAAGAAGGAGAAGGAGAAGGTGAAGTCTGGAGGGTGAATCAGAAGAAGCAGAAGAAGGAGAAGGAGAAGGTGAAGTCTGGAGGGTGAATCAGAAGAAGCAGAAGAAGGAGAAGGAGAAGGTGAAGTCTGGAGGGAGAAACAGAAGAAGTAAAAGAAGGAGAAGGAGAAGGTGAAGTCTGGAGGGTGAATCAGAAGAAGTAGAAGAAGGAGAAGGAGAAGGTGAAGTCTGGAGGGTGAATCAGAAGAAGTAGAAGAAGGAGAAGGAGAAGGTGAAGTCTGGAGGGTGAATCAGAAGAAGCAGAAGAAGGAGAAGGAGAAGGTGAAGTCTGGAGGGTGAATCAGAAGAAGTAGAAGAAGGAGAAGGAGAAGGTGTAGTCTGGAGGGTGAAGCAGAAGAAGTAGACGAAGGAGAAGTAGAAGGTGAAGTCTGGAGGGTGTATCAGAAGAAGCAGAAGAAGGAGAAGGAGAAGGAGGAGGTGAAGTCCGGAGGGTGAAGCAGAAGAAGCAGAAGAAGGAGAAGGAGAAGGTGAAGTCTGGAGGGTGAATCAGAAGAAGCAGAAGAAGGAGAAGGAGAAGGTGAAGTCAGGAGGGTGAATCAGAAGAAGCAGAAGAAGGAGAAGGAGAAGGTGAAGTCTGGAGGGTGAATCAGAAGAAGCAGAAGAAGGAGAAGGAGAAGGTGAAGACTGGAGGGTGAATCAGAAGAAGTAGAAGAAGGAGAAGGAGAAGGTGAAGTCTGGAGGGTGAATCAGAAGAAGTAGAAGAAGGAGAAGGAGAAGGCGAAGTCTGGAGGGTGAATCAGAAGAAGCAGAAGAAGGAGAATGAGAAGGTGAAGTCTGGAGGGTGAATCAGAAGAAGCAGAAGAAGGAGAAGGAGAAGATGAAGTCTGGAGGGTGAATCAGAAGAAGTAGAAGAAGGAGAAGGAGAAGGTGAGGTCTGGAGGGTGAATCATAAGAAGCAGAAGAAGGAGAAGGAGAAGGTGAAGTCTGGAGGGTGAATCAGAAGAAGTAGAAGAAGGAGAAGGAGAAGGTGTAGTCTGGAGGGTGAAGCAGAAGAAGTAGACGAAGGAGAAGTAGAAGGTGAAGTCTGGAGGGTGTATCAGAAGAAGCAGAAGAAGGAGAAGGAGAAGGAGGAGGTGAAGTCCGGAGGGTGAAGCAGAAGAAGCAGAAGAAGGAGAAGGAGAAGGTGAAGTCTGGAGGGTGAATCAGAAGAAGCAGAAGAAGGAGAAGGAGAAGGTGTAGTCAGGAGGGTGAATCAGAAGAAGCAGAAGAAGGAGAAGGAGAAGGTGAAGTCTGGAGGGTGAATCAGAAGGAGCAGAAGAAGGAGAATGAGAAGGTGAAGACTGGAGGGTGAATCAGAAGAAGTAGAAGAAGGAGAAGGAGAAGGTGAAGTCTGGAGGGTGAATCAGAAGAAGTAGAAGAAGGAGAAGGAGAAGACGAAGTCTGGAGGGTGAATCAGAAGAAGCAGAAGAAGGAGAATGAGAAGGTGAAGTCTGGAGGGTGAATCAGAAGAAGCAGAAGAAGGAGAAGGAGAAGATGAAGTCTGGAGGTTGAATCAGAAGAAGTAGAAGAAGGAGAAGGAGAAGGTGAGGTCTGGAGGGTGAATCAGAAGAAGCAGAAGAAGGAGAAGGAGAAGGTGAAGTCTGAAGGGTGAATCAGAAGAAGCAGAAGAAGGAGAAGGAGAAGGTGAAGTCTGGAGGGTGAATCAGTAGAAGCAGAAGAAGGAGAAGGAGAAGGTGAAGTCTGGAGGGTGAATCAGGAGAAGCAGAAGAAGGAGAAGGAGAAGGTGAAGTCTGGAGGGAGAATCAGAAAAACTAGAAGAAGGAGAAGGAGAAGGTGAAGTCTGGAGGGTGAATCAGAAGAAGTACAAGAAGGAGAAGGAGAAGGTGAAGTCTGGAGGGTGAATCAGAAGAAGCAGAAGAAGGAGAAGGAGAAGGTGAAGTCTGGAGGGTGAAGCAGAAGAAGCAGAAGAAGGAGAAGGAGAAGGTGAAGTCAGGAGGGTGAATCAGAAGAAGTAGAAGAAGGAGAAGGAGAAGGTGAAGTCTGGAGGGTGAATCAGAAGAAGTAGAAGGAGGAAAAGGAGAAGGTGAAGTCTGGAGGGTGAATCAGAAGAAGTAGAAGAAGGAGAAGGAGAAGGTGAGGTCTGGAGGGTGAATCAGAAGAAGCAGAAGAAGGAGAAGGAGAAGGTGAAATCTGGAGGGAGAAGCAGAAGAAGTAGAAGAAGGAGAAGGAGAAGGTGAAGACTGGAGGGTGAATCAGCAGAAGTAGAAGAAGGAGAAGGAGAAGGTGAAGTCTGGAGGGTGAATCAGAAGATGTAGAAGAAGGAGAAGGAGAAGGTGAAGTCTGGAGGGTGAATCAGAAGAAGCAGAAGAAGGAGAAGGAGAAGGCGAAGTCTGGAGGGTGAATCAGAAGAAGTAGAAGAAGGAGAAGGAGAAGGTGTAGTCTGGAGGGTGAAGCAGAAGAAGTAGACGAAGGAGAAGGAGAAGGTGAAGTCTGGAGGGTGTATCAGAAGAAGCAGAAGAAGGAGAAGGAGAAGGAAGGAGGTGAAGTTTGGAGGGTGAAGCAGAAGAAGCAGAAGAAGGAGAAGGAGAAGGTGAAGTCCGAAGGGTGAATCAGAAGAAGCAGAAGAAGGAGAAGGAGAAGGTGAAGTCAGGAGGGTGAATCAGAAGAAGCAGAAGAAGGAGAAGGAGAAGGTGAAGTCTGGAGGGTGAATCAGAAGAAGTAGAAGAAGGAGAAGGAGAAGGTGAAGTCTGGAGGGTGAATCAGAAGAAGTAGAAGAAGGAGAAGGAGAAGGCGAAGTCTGGAGGGTGAATCAGAAGAAGCAGAAGAAGGAGAAGGAGAAGGTGAAGTCTGGAGGGTGAATCAGAAGAAGCAGAAGAAGGAGAAGGAGAAGATGAAGTCTGGAGGGTGAATCAGAAGAAGTAGAAGAAGGAGAAGGAGAAGGTGAGGTCTGGAGGGTGAATCAGAAGAAGCAGAAGAAGGAGAAGGAGAAGGTGAAGTCTGAAGGGTGAATCAGAAGAAGCAGAAGAAGGAGAAGGAGAAGGTGAAGTCTGGAGGGTGAATCAGAAGAAGCAGAAGAAGGAGAAGGAGAAGGTGAAGTCTGGAGGGTGAATCAGAAGAAGCAGAAGAAGGAGAAGGAGAAGGTGAAGTCTGGAGGGAGAAACAGAAGAAGTAAAAGAAGGAGAAGGAGAAGGTGAAGTCTGGAGGGTGAATCAGAAGAAGTAGAAGAAGGAGAAGGAGAAGGTGAAGTCTGGAGGGTGAATCAGAAGAAGTAGAAGAAGGAGAAGGAGAAGGTGAAGTCTGGAGGGTGAATCAGAAGAAGCAGAAGAAGGAGAAGGAGAAGGTGAAGTCTGGAGGGTGAATCAGAAGAAGTAGAAGAAGGAGAAGGAGAAGGTGTAGTCTGGAGGGTGAAGCAGAAGAAGTAGACGAAGGAGAAGTAGAAGGTGAAGTCTGGAGGGTGTATCAGAAGAAGCAGAAGAAGGAGAAGGAGAAGGAGGAGGTGAAGTCCGGAGGGTGAAGCAGAAGAAGCAGAAGAAGGAGAAGGAGAAGGTGAAGTCTGGAGGGTGAATCAGAAGAAGCAGAAGAAGGAGAAGGAGAAGGTGAAGTCAGGAGGGTGAATCAGAAGAAGCAGAAGAAGGAGAAGGAGAAGGTGAAGTCTGGAGGGTGAATCAGAAGAAGCAGAAGAAGGAGAAGGAGAAGGTGAAGACTGGAGGGTGAATCAGAAGAAGTAGAAGAAGGAGAAGGAGAAGGTGAAGTCTGGAGGGTGAATCAGAAGAAGTAGAAGAAGGAGAAGGAGAAGGCGAAGTCTGGAGGGTGAATCAGAAGAAGCAGAAGAAGGAGAATGAGAAGGTGAAGTCTGGAGGGTGAATCAGAAGAAGCAGAAGAAGGAGAAGGAGAAGATGAAGTCTGGAGGGTGAATCAGAAGAAGTAGAAGAAGGAGAAGGAGAAGATGAGGTCTGGAGGGTGAATCAGAAGAAGCAGAAGAAGGAGAAGGAGAAGGTGAAGTCTGGAGGGTGAATCAGAAGAAGTAGAAGAAGGAGAAGGAGAAGGTGTAGTCTGGAGGGTGAAGCAGAAGAAGTAGACGAAGGAGAAGTAGAAGGTGAAGTCTGGAGGGTGTATCAGAAGAAGCAGAAGAAGGAGAAGGAGAAGGAGGAGGTGAAGTCCGGAGGGTGAAGCAGAAGAAGCAGAAGAAGGAGAAGGAGAAGGTGAAGTCTGGAGGGTGAATCAGAAGAAGCAGAAGAAGGAGAAGGAGAAGGTGTAGTCAGGAGGGTGAATCAGAAGAAGCAGAAGAAGGAGAAGGAGAAGGTGAAGTCTGGAGGGTGAATCAGAAGGAGCAGAAGAAGGAGAATGAGAAGGTGAAGACTGGAGGGTGAATCAGAAGAAGTAGAAGAAGGAGAAGGAGAAGGTGAAGTCTGGAGGGTGAATCAGAAGAAGTAGAAGAAGGAGAAGGAGAGGACGAAGTCTGGAGGGTGAATCAGAAGAAGCAGAAGAAGGAGAATGAGAAGGTGAAGTCTGGAGGGTGAATCAGAAGAAGCAGAAGAAGGAGAAGGAGAAGATGAAGTCTGGAGGTTGAATCAGAAGAAGTAGAAGAAGGAGAAGGAGAAGGTGAGGTCTGGAGGGAGAATCAGAAGAAGCAGAAGAAGGAGAAGGAGAAGGTGAAGTCTGAAGGGTGAATCAGAAGAAGCAGAAGAAGGAGAAGGAGAAGGTGAAGTCTGGAGGGTGAATCAGTAGAAGCAGAAGAAGGAGAAGGAGAAGGTGAAGTCTGGAGGGTGAATCAGGAGAAGCAGAAGAAGGAGAAGGAGAAGGTGAAGTCTGGAGGGAGAATCAGAAAAACTAGAAGAAGGAGAAGGAGAAGGTGAAGTCTGGAGGGTGAATCAGAAGAAGTACAAGAAGGAGAAGGAGAAGGTGAAGTCTGGAGGGTGAATCAGAAGAAGCAGAAGAAGGAGAAGGAGAAGGTGAAGTCTGGAGGGTGAATCAGAAGAAGCAGAAGAAGGAGAAGGAGAAGATGAAGTCTGGAGGGTGAATCAGAAGAAGTAGAAGAAGGAGAAGGAGAAGGTGAGGTCTGGAGGGTGAATCAGAAGAAGCAGAAGAAGGAGAAGGAGAAGGTGAAATCTGGAGGGTGAATCAGAAGAAGCAGAAGAAGGAGAAGGAGAAGGTGAAGTCTGGAGGGTGAATCAGAAGAAGCAGAATAAGGAGAAGGAGAAGGTGAAGTCTGGAGGGTGAATCAGATGAAGCAGAAGAAGGAGAAGGAGAAGGTGAAGTCTGGAGGGTGAATCAGAAGAAGTAGAAGAAGGAGAAGGAGAAGGTGAAGTCTGGAGGGTGAAGCAGAAGAAGTAGAAGAAGGAGAAGGAGAAGGTGAAGTCAGGAGGGTGAATCAGAAGAAGTAGAAGAAGGAGAAGGAGAAGGTGAAGTCAGGAGGGTGAATCAGAAGAATCAGAAGAAGGAGAAGGAGAAGGTGAAGTCTGGAGGGTGAATCAGAAGAAGCAGAAGAAAGAGAAGGAGAAGCTGAAGTCTGGAGGGTGAAGCAGAAGAAGCAGAAGAAGGAGAAGGAGAAGGTGAAGACTGGAGCGTGAATCAGAAGAAGTAAAAGAAGGAGAAGGAGAAGGTGAAGTCCGGAGGGTGAAGCAGAAGAAGCAGAAGAAGGAGAAGGAGAAGGTGAAGTCAGGAGGGTGAATCAGAAGAAGAAGAAGAAGGAGAAGGAGAAGGTGAAGTCAAGAGGGGGAAGCAGAAGAAGCAGAAGAAGAAGAAGGAGAAGGTGAAGTCTGGAGGGTGACGCAGAAGAAGCAGAAGAAGGAGAAGGAGAAGGTGAAGTCTGGAGGGTGAAGCAGAAGAAGCAGAAGAAGGAGAAGGAGAAGGTGAAGTCAGGAGGGTGAATCAGAAGAAGTAGAAGAAGAAGAAGGAGCAGGTGAAGTCTGGAGGGTGAATCAGAAGAAGTAGAAGAAGGAGAAGGAGAAGGTGAGGTCTGGAGGGTGAATCAGAAGAAGCAGAAGAAGGAGAAGGAGAAGGTGAAATCTGGAGGGAGAAGCAGAAGAAGTAGAAGAAGGAGAAGGAGAAGGTGAAGACTGGAGGGTGAATCAGAAGAATTAGAAGAAGGAGAAGGAGAAGGTGAAGTCTGGAGGGTGAATCAGAAGAAGTAGAAGAAGGAGAAGGAGAAGGTGAAGTCTGGAGGGTGAATCAGAAGAAGCAGAAGAAGGAGAAGGAGAAGGTGAAGTCTGGAGGGTGAATCAGAAGAAGTAGAAGAAGGAGAAGGAGAAGGTGTAGTCTAGAGGGTGAAGCAGAAGAAGTAGACGAAGGAGAAGGAGAAGTTGAAGTCTGGAGGGTGTATCAGAAGAAGCAGAAGAAGGAGAAGGAGAAGGAGGAGGTGAAGTCTGGAGGGTGAAGCAGAAGAAGCAGAAGAAGGAGAAGGAGAAGGTGAAGTCCGAAGGGGGAATCAGAAGAAGCAGAAAAAGGAGAAGGAGAAGGTGAAGTCAGGAGGGTGAATCAGAAGAAGCAGAAGAAGGAGAAGGAGAAGGTGAAGTCTGGAGGGTGAATCAGAAGAAGCAGAAGAAGGAGAAGGAGAAGGTGAAGACTGGAGGGTGAATCAGAAGAAGTAGAAGAAGGAGAAGGAGATGGTGAAGTCTGGAGGGTGAATCAGAAGAAGTAGAAGAAGGAGAAGGAGAAGGCGAAGTCTGGAGGGTGAATCAGAAGAAGCAGAAGAAGGAGAAGGAGAAGGTGAAGTCTGGAGGATGAATCAGAAGAAGCAGAAGAAGGACAAGGAGAAGATGAAGTCTGGAGGGTGAATCAGAAGAAGTAGAAGAAGGAGAAGGAGAAGGTGAGGTCTGGAGGGTGAATCAGAAGAAGCAGAGGAAGGAGAAGGAGAAGGTGAAGTCTGGAGGGTGAAGCAGAAGAAGCAGAAGAAGGAGAAGGAGAAGGTGAAGTCAGGAGGGTGAATCAGAAGAAGTAGAAGAAGGAGAAGGAAAAGGTGAAGTCTGGAGGATGAATCAGAAGAAGTAGAAGAAGGAGAAGGAGAAGGTGAAGTCTGGAGGGTGAATCAGAAGAAGTAGAAGAAGGAGAAGGAGAAGGTGAAGTCTGGAGGGTGAATCAGAAGAAGCAGAAGAAGGAGAAGGAGAAGGTGAAGTCTGGAGGGTGAATCAGAAGAAGCAGAATAAGGAGAAGGAGAAGGTGAAGTCTGGAGGGTGAATCAGAAGAAGCAGAAGAAGGAGAAGGAGAAGGTGAAGTCTGGAGGGTGAATCAGAAGAAGTAGAAGAAGGAGAAGGAGAAGGTGAAGTCTGGAGGGTGAAGCAGAAGAAGTAGATGAAGGAGAAGGAGAAGGTGAAGTCAGGAGGGTGAATCAGAAGAAGTAGAAGAAGGAGAAGGAGAAGGTGAAGTCAGGAGGGTGAATCAGAAGAATCAGAAGAAGGAGAAGGAGAAGGTGAAGTCTGGTGGGTGAATCAGAAGAAGCAGAAGAAAGAGAAGGAGAAGCTGAAGTCTGGAGGGTGAAGCAGAAGAAGCAGAAGAAGGAGAAGGAGAAGGTGAAGACTGGAGCGTGAATCAGAAGAAGTAAAAGAAGGAGAAGGAGAAGGTGAAGTCTGGAGGGTGAAGCAGAAGAAGCAGAAGAAGGAGAAGGAGAAGGTGAAGTCAGGAGGGTGAATCAGAAGAAGTAGAAGAAGGAGAAGGAGAAGGTGAAGTCAGGAGGGTGAAGCAGAAGAAGCAGAAGAAGGAGAAGGAGAAGGTGAAGTCTGGAGGGGAAGCAGAAGAAGCAGAAGAAGGAGAAGGAGAAGGTGAAGTCTGGAGGGTGAAGCAGAAGAAGCAGAAGAAGGAGAAGGAGAAGGTGAAGTCAGGAGGGTGAATCAGAAGAAGTAGAAGAAGGAGAAGGAGAAGGTGAAGTCTGGAGGGTGAATCAGAAGAAGTAGAAGAAGGAGAAGGAGAAGGTGAGGTCTGGAGGGTGAATCAGAAGAAGCAGAAGAAGGAGAAGGAGAAGGTGAAATCTGGAGGGAGAAGCAGAAGAAGTAGAAGAAGGAGAAGGAGAAGGTGAGGACTGGAGGGTGAATCAGAAGAATTAGAAGAAGGAGAAGGAGAAGGTGAAGTCTGGAGGGTGAATCAGAAGAAGTAGAAGAAGGAGAAGGAGAAGGTGAAGTCTGGAGGGTGAATCAGAAGAAGCAGAAGAAGGAGAAGGAGAAGGTGAAGTCTGGAGGGTGAATCAGAAGAAGTAGAAGAAGGAGAAGGAGAAGGTGTAGTCTGGAGGGTGAAGCAGAAGAAGTAGACGAAGGAGAAGGAGAAGTTGAAGTCTGGAGGGTGTATCAGAAGAAGCAGAAGAAGGAGAAGGAGAAGGAGGAGGTGAAGTCTGGAGGGTGAAGCAGAAGAAGCAGAAGAAGGAGAAGGCGAAGTCAGGAGGGTGAATCAGAAGAAGCAGAAGAAGGAGAAGGAGAAGGTGAAGTCTGGAGGGTGAATCAGAAGAAGCAGAAGAAGGAGAAGGAGAAGGTGAAGACTGGAGGGTGAATCAGAAGAAGTAGAAGAAGGAGAAGGAGATGGTGAAGTCTGGAGGGTGAATCAGAAGAAGTAGAAGAAGGAGAAGGAGAAGGCGAAGTCTGGAGGGTGAATCAGAAGAAGCAGAAGAAGGAGAAGGAGAAGGTGAAGTCTGGAGGGTGAATCAGAAGAAGCAGAAGAAGGAGAAGGAGAAGGTGAAGTCTGGAGGGTGAATCAGAAGAAGTAGAAGAAGGAGAAGGAGAAGGTGTAGTCTGGAGGGTGAAGCAGAAGAAGTAGACGAAGGAGAAGGAGAAGTTGAAGTCTGGAGGGTGTATCAGAAGAAGCAGAAGAAGGAGAAGGAGAAGGAGGAGGTGAAGTCTGGAGGGTGAAGCAGAAGAAGCAGAAGAAGGAGAAGGTGAAGTCAGGAGGGTGAATCAGAAGAAGCAGAAGAAGGAGAAGGAGAAGGTGAAGTCTGGAGGGTGAATCAGAAGAAGCAGAAGAAGGAGAAGGAGAAGGTGAAGACTGGAGTGTGAATCAGAAGAAGTAGAAGAAGGAGAAGGAGATGGTGAAGTCTGGAGGGTGAATCAGAAGAAGTAGAAGAAGGAGAAGGAGAAGGCGAAGTCTGGAGGGTGAATCAGAAGAAGCAGAAGAAGGAGAAGGAGAAGGTGAAGTCTGGAGGATGAATCAGAAGAAGCAGAAGAAGGACAAGGAGAAGATGAAGTCTGGAGGGAGAATCAGAAGAAGTAGAAGAAGGAGAAGGAGAAGGTGAGGTCTGGAGGGTGAATCAGAAGAAGCAGAGGAAGGAGAAGGAGAAGGTGAAGTCTGGAGGGTGAAGCAGAAGAAGCAGAAGAAGGAGAAGGAGAAGGTGAAGTCAGGAGGGTGAATCAGAAGAAGTAGAAGAAGGAGAAGGAAAAGGTGAAGTCTGGAGGATGAATCAGAAGAAGTAGAAGAAGGAGAAGGAGAAGGTGAAGTCTGGAGGGTGAATCAGAAGAAGTAGAAGAAGGAGAAGGAGAAGGTGAAGTCTGGAGGGTGAATCAGAAGAAGCAGAAGAAGGAGAAGGAGAAGGTGAAGTCTGGAGGGTGAATCAGAAGAAGTAGAAGAAGGAGAAGGAGAAGGTGTAGCCTGGAGGGTAAAGCAGAAGAAGTAGACGAAGGAGAAGGAGAAGGTGAAGTCTGGAGGGTGTATCAGAAGAAGCAGAAGAAGGAAAAGGAGAAGGAGGAGGTGAAGTCTGGAGGGTGAAGCAGAAGAAGCAGAAGAAGGAGAAGGAGAAGGTGAAGTCTGGAGGGTGAATCAGAAGAAGCAGAAGAAGGAGAAGGAGAAGGTGAAGTCAGGAGGGTGAATCAGAAGAAGCAGAAGAAGGAGAAGGAGAAGGTGAAGTCTGGAGGGTGAATCAGAAGAAGCAGAAGAAGGAGAAGGAGAAGGTGAAGACTGGAGGGTGAATCAGAAGAAGCAGAAGAAGGAGAAGGAGAAGGTGAAGTCAGGAGGTTGAATCAGAAGAAGTAGAAGAAGGAGAAGGAGAAGGTGAGGTCTGGAGGGTGAATCAGAAGAAGCAGAAGAAGGAGAAGGAGAAGGTGAAATCTGGAGGGAGAAGCAGAAGAAGTAGAAGAAGGAGAAGGAGAAGGTGAGGACTGGAGGGTGAATCAGAAGAATTAGAAGAAGGAGAAGGAGAAGGTGAAGTCTGGAGGGTGAATCAGAAGAAGTAGAAGAAGGAGAAGGAGAAGGTGAAGTCTGGAGGGTGAATCAGAAGAAGCAGAAGAAGGAGAAGGAGAAGGTGAAGTCTGGAGGGTGAATCAGAAGAAGTAGAAGAAGGAGAAGGAGAAGGTGTAGTCTGGAGGGTGAAGCAGAAGAAGTAGACGAAGGAGAAGGAGAAGTTGAAGTCTGGAGGGTGTATCAGAAGAAGCAGAAGAAGGAGAAGGAGAAGGAGGAGGTGAAGTCTGGAGGGTGAAGCAGAAGAAGCAGAAGAAGGAGAAGGCGAAGTCAGGAGGGTGAATCAGAAGAAGCAGAAGAAGGAGAAGGAGAAGGTGAAGTCTGGAGGGTGAATCAGAAGAAGCAGAAGAAGGAGAAGGAGAAGGTGAAGACTGGAGGGTGAATCAGAAGAAGTAGAAGAAGGAGAAGGAGATGGTGAAGTCTGGAGGGTGAATCAGAAGAAGTAGAAGAAGGAGAAGGAGAAGGCGAAGTCTGGAGGGTGAATCAGAAGAAGCAGAAGAAGGAGAAGGAGAAGGTGAAGTCTGGAGGGTGAATCAGAAGAAGCAGAAGAAGGAGAAGGAGAAGGTGAAGTCTGGAGGGTGAATCAGAAGAAGTAAAAGAAGGAGAAGGAGAAGGTGTAGTCTGGAGGGTGAAGCAGAAGAAGTAGACGAAGGAGAAGGAGAAGTTGAAGTCTGGAGGGTGTATCAGAAGAAGCAGAAGAAGGAGAAGGAGAAGGAGGAGGTGAAGTCTGGAGGGTGAAGCAGAAGAAGCAGAAGAAGGAGAAGGTGAAGTCAGGAGGGTGAATCAGAAGAAGCAGAAGAAGGAGAAGGAGAAGGTGAAGTCTGGAGGGTGAATCAGAAGAAGCAGAAGAAGGAGAAGGAGAAGGTGAAGACTGGAGTGTGAATCAGAAGAAGTAGAAGAAGGAGAAGGAGATGGTGAAGTCTGGAGGGTGAATCAGAAGAAGTAGAAGAAGGAGAAGGAGAAGGCGAAGTCTGGAGGGTGAATCAGAAGAAGCAGAAGAAGGAGAAGGAGAAGGTGAAGTCTGGAGGATGAATCAGAAGAAGCAGAAGAAGGACAAGGAGAAGATGAAGTCTGGAGGGAGAATCAGAAGAAGTAGAAGAAGGAGAAGGAGAAGGTGAGGTCTGGAGGGTGAATCAGAAGAAGCAGAGGAAGGAGAAGGAGAAGGTGAAGTCTGGAGGGTGAAGCAGAAGAAGCAGAAGAAGGAGAAGGAGAAGGTGAAGTCAGGAGGGTGAATCAGAAGAAGTAGAAGAAGGAGAAGGAAAAGGTGAAGTCTGGAGGATGAATCAGAAGAAGTAGAAGAAGGAGAAGGAGAAGGTGAAGTCTGGAGGGTGAATCAGAAGAAGTAGAAGAAGGAGAAGGAGAAGGTGAAGTCTGGAGGGTGAATCAGAAGAAGCAGAAGAAGGAGAAGGAGAAGGTGAAGTCTGGAGGGTGAATCAGAAGAAGTAGAAGAAGGAGAAGGAGAAGGTGTAGCCTGGAGGGTAAAGCAGAAGAAGTAGACGAAGGAGAAGGAGAAGGTGAAGTCTGGAGGGTGTATCAGAAGAAGCAGAAGAAGGAAAAGGAGAAGGAGGAGGTGAAGTCTGGAGGGTGAAGCAGAAGAAGCAGAAGAAGGAGAAGGAGAAGGTGAAGTCTGGAGGGTGAATCAGAAGAAGCAGAAGAAGGAGAAGGAGAAGGTGAAGTCAGGAGGGTGAATCAGAAGAAGCAGAAGAAGGAGAAGGAGAAGGTGAAGTCTGGAGGGTGAATCAGAAGAAGCAGAAGAAGGAGAAGGAGAAGGTGAAGACTGGAGGGTGAATCAGAAGAAGCAGAAGAAGGAGAAGGAGAAGGTGAAGTCAGGAGGTTGAATCAGAAGAAGCAGAAGAAGGAGAAGGAGAAGGTGAAGACTGGAGGGTGAATCAGAAGAAGCAGAAGAAGGAGAAGGAGAAGATGAAGTCTGGAGGGTGAATCAGAAGAAGTAGAAGAAGGAGAAGGAGAAGGTGAGGTCTGGAGGGTGAATCAGAAGAAGCAGAAGAAGGAGAAGGAGAAGGTGAAGTCTGAAGGGTGAATCAGAAGAAGCAGAAGAAGGAGAAGGAGAAGGTTAAGTCTGGAGGGTGAATCAGAAGAAGCAGAAGAAGGAGAAGGAGAAGGTGAAGTCTGGAGGGTGAATCAGAAAAAGTAGAAGAAGGAGAAGGAGAAGGTGAAGTCTGGAGGGTGTATCAGAAGAAGTAGAAGAAGGAGAAGGAGAAGGTGAAGTCTGGAGGGTGAATCAGAAGAGGCAGAAGAAGGAGAAGGAGAAGGTGAAGTCTGGAGGGTGAATCAGAAGAAGCAGAAGAAGGAGAAGGAGAAGATGAAGTCTGGAGGGTGAATCAGAAGAAGTAGAAGAAGGAGAAGGAGAAGGTGAAGTCTGGAGGGTGAATCAGAAGAAGCAGAAGAAGGAGAAGGAGAAGGTGAAGTCTGGAGGGTGAATCAGAAGAAGCAGAAGAAGGAGAAGGAGAAGGTGAAGTCTGGAGGGTGAATCAGAAGAAGCAGAATAAGGAGAAGGAGAAGGTGAAGTCTGGAGGGTGAATCAGAAGAAGCAGAAGAAGGAGAAGGAGAAGGTGAAGTCTGGAGGGTGAATCAGAAGAAGTAGAAGAAGGAGAAGGAGAAGGTGAAGTCTGGAGGGTGAAGCAGAAGAAGTAGAAGAAGGAGAAGGTGAGGGTGAAGTCAGGAGGGTGAATCAGAAGAAGTAGAAGAAGGAGAAGGAGAAGGTGAAGTCAGGAGGGTGAATCAGAAGAAGCAGAAGAAGGAGAAGGAGAAGGTGAAGTCTGGAGGGTGAATCAGAAGAATCAGAAGAAGGAGAAGGAGAAGGTGAAGTCTGGAGGGTGAATCAGAAGAAGCAGAAGAAAGAGAAGGAGAAGCTGAAGTCTGGAGGGTGAAGCAGAAGAAGCAGAAGAAGGAGAAGGAGAAGGTGAAGACTGGAGCGTGAATCAGAAGAAGTAGAAGAAGGAGAAGGAGAAGGTGAAGTCTGGAGGGTGAAGCAGAAGAAGCAGAAGAAGGAGAAGGAGAAGATGAAGTCAGGAGGGTGAATCAGAAGAAGTAGAAGAAGGAGAAGGAGAAGGTGAAGTCAGGAGGGTGAAGCAGAAGAAGCAGAAGAAGGAGAAGGAGAAGGTGAAGTCTGGAGGGTGAAGCAGAAGAAGCAGAAGAAGGAGAAGGAGAAGGTGAAGTCTGGAGAGTGAAGCAGAAGAAGCAGAAGAAGGAGAAGGAGAAGATGAAGTCAGGAGGGTGAATCAGAAGAAGTAGAAGAAGGAGAAGGAGAAGGTGAAGTCTGGAGGGTGAATCAGAAGAAGTAGAAGAAGGAGAAGGAGAAGGTGAAGTCTGGAGGGTGAATCAGAAGAAGTAGAAGAAGGAGAAGGAGAAGGTGAGGTCTGGAGGGTGAATCAGAAGAAGCAGAAGAAGGAGAAGGAGAAGGTGAAATCTGGAGGGAGAAGCAGAAGAAGTAGAAGAAGGAGAAGGAGAAGGTGAAGACTGGAGGGTGAATCAGAAGAAGTAGAAGAAGGAGAAGGAGAAGGTGAAGTCTGGAGGGTGAATCAGAAGAAGTAGAAGAAGGAGAAGGAGAAGGTGAAGTCTGGAGGGTGAATCAGAAGAAGCAGAAGAAGGAGAAGGAGAAGGTGAAGTCTGGAGGGTGAATCAGAAGAAGTAGAAGAAGGAGAAGGAGAAGGTGTAGTCTGGAGGGTGAAGCAGAAGAAGTATACGAAGGAGAAGGAGAAGGTGAAGTCTGGAGGGTGTATCAGAAGAAGCAGAAGAAGGAGAAGGAGAAGGAGGAGGTGAAGTCTGGAGGGTGAAGCAGAAGAAGCAGAAGAAGGAGAAGGAGAAGGTGAAGTCCGAAGGGTGAATCAGAAGAAGCAGAAGAAGGAGAAGGAGAAGGTGAAGTCAGGAGGGTGAATCAGAAGAAGCAGAAGAAGGAAAAGGAGAAGGTGAAGTCTGGAGGGTGAATCAGAAGAAGCAGAAGAAGGAGAAGGAGAAGGTGAAGACTGGAGGGTGAATCAGAAGAAGTAGAAGAAGGAGAAGGAGAAGGTGAAGTCTGGAGGGTGAATCAGAAGAAGTAGAAGAAGGAGAAGGAGAAGGCGAAGTCTGGAGGGTGAATCAGAAGAAGCAGAAGAAGGAGAAGGAGAAGGTGAAGTCTGGAGGGTGAATCAGAAGAAGCAGAAGAAGGAGAAGGAGAAGATGAAGTCTGGAGGGTGAATCAGAAGAAGTAGAAGAAGGAGAAGGAGAAGGTGAGGTCTGGAGGGTGAATCAGAAGAAGCAGAAGAAGGAGAAGGAGAAGGTGAAGTCTGAAGGGTGAATAAGAAGAAGCAGAAGAAGGAGAAGGAGAAGGTGAAGTCTGGAGGGTGAATCAGAAGAAGCAGAAGAAGGAGAAGGAGAAGGTGAAGTCTGGAGGGTGAATCAGAAGAAGCAGAAGAAGGAGAAGGAGAAGGTGAAGTCTGGAGGGAGAATCAGAAGAAGTAAAAGAAGGAGAAGGAGAAGATGAACTCTGGAGGGTGAATCAGAAGAAGTAGAAGAAGGAGAAGGAGAAGGTGAAGTCTGGAGGGTGAATCAGAAGAAGTAGAAGAAGGAGAAGGAGAAGGTGAAGTCTGGAGGGTGAATCAGAAGAAGCAGAAGAAGGAGAAGGAGAAGGTGAAGTCTGGAGGGTGAATCAGAAGAAGTAGAAGAAGGAGAAGGAGAAGGTGTAGTCTGGAGGGTGAAGCAGAAGAAGAAGAAGAAGGAGAAGGAGAAGGTGAAGTCTGGAGGGTGAATCAGAAGAAGCAGAAGAAGGAGAAGGAGAAGGTGAAGACTGGAGGGTGAATCAGAAGAAGTAGAAGAAGGAGAAGGAGAAGGTGAAGTCTGGAGGGTGAATCAGAAGAAGCAGAAGAAGGAGAAGGTGAAGGAGGAGGTGAAGTCCGGAGGGTGAAGCAGAAGAAGCAGAAGAAGGAGAAGGAGAAGGTGAAGTCTGGAGGGTGAATCAGAAGAATCAGAAGAAGGAGAAGGAGAAGGTGAAGTCAGGAGGGTGAATCAGAAGAAGCAGAAGAAGGAGAAGGAGAAGGTGAAGTCTGGAGGGTGAATCAGAAGAAGCAGAAGAAGGAGAAGGAGAAGGTGAAGACTGGAGGGTGAATCAGAAGAAGTAGAAGAAGGAGAAGGAGAAGGTGAAGTCTGGAGGGTGAATCAGAAGAAGTAGAAGAAGGAGAAGGAGAAGGCGAAGTCTGGAGGGTGAATCAGAAGAAGCAGAAGAAGGAGAATGAGAAGGTGAAGTCTGGAGGGTGAATCAGAAGAAGCAGAAGAAGGAGAAGGAGAAGATGAAGTCTGGAGGGTGAATCAGAAGAAGTAGAAGAAGGAGAAGGAGAAGGTGAGGTCTGGAGGGTGAATCAGAAGAAGCAGAAGAAGGAGAAGGAGAAGGTGAAGTCTGAAGGGTGAATCAGAAGAAGCAGAAGAAGGAGAAGGAGAAGGTGAAGTCTGGAGGGTGAATCAGTAGAAGCAGAAGAAGGAGAAGGAGAAGGTGAAGTCTGGAGGGTGAATCAGGAGAAGCAGAAGAAGGAGAAGGAGAAGGTGAAGTCTGGAGGGAGAATCAGAAAAAGTAGAAGAAGGAGAAGGAGAAGGTGAAGTCTGGAGGGTGAATCAGAAGAAGTACAAGAAGGAGAAGGAGAAGGTGAAGTCTGGAGGGTGAATCAGAAGAAGCAGAAGAAGGAGAAGGAGAAGGTGAAGTCTGGAGGGTGAATCAGAAGAAGCAGAAGAAGGAGAAGGAGAAGATGAAGTCTGGAGGGTGAATCAGAAGAAGTAGAAGAAGGAGAAGGAGAAGGTGAAGTCTGGAGGGTGAATCAGAAGAAGCAGAAGAAGGAGAAGGAGAAGGTGAAGTCTGGAGGGTGAATCAGAAGAAGCAGAAGAAGGAGAAGGAGAAGGTGAAGTCTGGAGGGTGAATCAGAAGAAGCAGAATAAGGAGAAGGAGAAGGTGAAGTCTGGAGGGTGAATCAGAAGAAGTAGAAGAAGGAGAAGGAGAAGGTGAAGTCTGGAGGGTGAAGCAGAAGAAATAGAAGAAGGAGAAGGAGAAGGTGAAGTCAGGAGGGTGAATCAGAAGAAGTAGAAGAAGGAGAAGGAGAAGGTGAAGTCAGGAGGGTGAATCAGAAGAATCAGAAGAAGGAGAAGGAGAAGGTGAAGTCTGGAGGGTGAATCAGAAGAAGCAGAAGAAAGAGAAGGAGAAGCTGAAGTCTGGAGGGTGAAGCAGAAGAAGCAGAAGAAGGAGAAGGAGAAGGTGAAGACTGGAGCGTGAATCAGAAGAAGTAAAAGAAGGAGAAGGAGAAGGTGAAGTCTGGAGGGTGAAGCAGAAGAAGCAGAAGAAGGAGAAGGAGAAGGTGAAGTCTGGAGGGTGAAGCAGAAGAAGCAGAAGAAGGAGAAGGAGAAGGTGAAGTCAGGAGGGTGAATCAGAAGAAGTAGAAGAAGGAGAAGGAGAAGGTGAAGTCTGGAGGGTGAATCAGAAGAAGTAGAAGAAGGAGAAGGAGATGGTGAGGTCTGGAGGGTGAATCAGAAGAAGCAGAAGAAGGAGAAGGAGAAGGTGAAATCTGGAGGGAGAAGCAGAAGAAGTAGAAGAAGGAGAAGGAGAAGGTGAAGACTGGAGGGTGAATCAGAAGAAGTAGAAGAAGGAGAAGGAGAAGGTGAAGTCTGGAGGGTGAATCAGAAGAAGTAGAAGAAGGAGAAGGAGAAAGTGAAGTCTGGAGGTGAATCAGAAGAAGCAGAAGAAGGAGAAGGAGAAGGTGAAGTCTGGAGGGTGAATCAGAAGAAGTAGAAGAAGGAGAAGGAGAAGGTGTAGTCTGGAGGGTGAAGCAGAAGAAGTAGACGAAGGAGAAGGAGAAGTTGAAGTCTGGAGGGTGTATCAGAAGAAGCAGAAGAAGGAGAAGGAGAAGGAGGAGGTGAAGTCTGGAGGGTGAAGCAGAAGAAGCAGAAGAAGGAGAAGGAGAAGGTGAAGTCCGAAGGGGGAATCAGAAGAAGCAGAAGAAGGAGAAGGAGAAGGTGAAGTCAGGAGGGTGAATCAGAAGAAGCAGAAGAAGGAGAAGGAGAAGGTGAAGTCTGGAGGGTGAATCAGAAGAAGCAGAAGAAGGAGAAGGAGAAGGTGAAGACTGGAGGGTGAATCAGAAGAAGTAGAAGAAGGAGAAGGAGAAGGTGAAGTCTGGAGGGTGAATCAGAAGAAGTAGAAGAAGGAGAAGGAGAAGGCGAAGTCTGGAGGGTGAATCAGAAGAAGCAGAAGAAGGAGAAGGAGAAGGTGAAGTCTGGAGGATGAATCAGAAGAAGCAGAAGAAGGACAAGGAGAAGATGAAGTCTGGAGGGTGAATCAGAAGAAGTAGAAGAAGGAGAAGGAGAAGGTGAGGTCTGGAGGGTGAATCAGAAGAAGCAGAAGAAGGAGAAGGAGAAGGTGAAGTCTGAAGGGTGAATCAGAAGAAGCAGAAGAAGGAGAAGGAGAAGGTGAAGTCTGGAGGGTGAATCAGAAGAAGCAGAAGAAGGAGAAGGAGAAGGTGAAGTCTGGAGGGTGAATCAGAAGAAGCAGAAGAAGGAGAAGGAGAAGGTGAAGTCTGGAGGGAGAATCAGAAGAAGTAGAAGAAGGAGAAGGAGAAGGTGAAGTCTGGAGGGTGAATCAGAAGAAGTAGAAGAAGGAGAAGGAGAAGGTGAAGTCTGGAAGGTGAATCAGAAGAAGTAGAAGAAGGAGAAGGAGAGGTGAAGTCTGGAGGGTGAATCAGAAGAAGCAGAAGAAGGAGAAGGAGAAGGTGAAGTCTGGAGGGTGAATCAGAAGAAGTAGAGGAAGGAGAAGGAGAAGGTGTAGTCTGGAGGTTGAAGCAGAAGAAGTAGACGAAGGAGAAGTAGAAGGTGAAGTCTGGATGGTGTTTCAGAAGAAGCAGAAGAAGGAGAAGGAGAAGGAGGAGGTGAAGTCCGGAGGGTGAAGCAGAAGAAGCAGAAGAAGGAGAAGGAGAAGGTGAAGTCTGGAGGGTGAATCAGAAGAAGCAGAAGAAGGAGAAGGAGAAGGTGAAGTCAGGAGGGTGAATCAGAAGAAGCAGAAGAAGGAGAAGGAGAAGGTGAAGTCTGGAGGGTGAATCCGAAGAAGCAGAAGAAGGAGAAGGAGAAGGTGAAGACTGGAGGGTGAATCAGAAGAAGTAGAAGAAGGAGAAGGAGAAGGTGAAGTCTGGAGGGTGAATCAGAAGAAGTAGAAGAAGGAGAAGGAGAAGGCGAAGTCTGGAGGGTGAATCAGAAGAAGCAGAAGAAGGAGAATGAGAAGGTGAAGTCTGGAGGGTGAATCAGAAGAAGCAGAAGAAGGAGAAGGAGAAGATGAAGTCTGGAGGGTGAATCAGAAGAAGTAGAAGAAGGAGAAGGAGAAGGTGAGGTCTGGAGGGTGAATCAGAAGAAGCAGAAGAAGGAGAAGGAGAAGGTGAAGTCTGGAGGGTGAATCAGTAGAAGCAGAAGAAGGAGAAGGAGAAGGTGAAGTCTGGAGGGTGAATCAGAAGAAGCAGAAGAAGGAGAAGGAGAAGGTGAAGTCTGGAGGGAGAATCAGAAAAAGTAGAAGAAGGAGAAGGAGAAGGTGAAGTCTGGAGGGTGAATCAGAAGAAGTACAAGAAGGAGAAGGAGAAGGTAAAGTCTGCAGGGTGAATCAGAAGAAGCAGAAGAAGGAGAAGGAGAAGGTGAAGTCTGGAGGGTGAAGCAGAAGAAGTAGAAGAAGGAGAAGGAGAAGGTGAAGTCTGGAGGGTGAATCAGAAGAAGCAGAAGAAGGAGAAGGAGAAGGTGAAGTCTGGAGGGTGAATCAGAAGAAGCAGAAGAAGGAGAAGGAGAAGGTGAAGTCAGGAGGGTGAATCAGAAGAAGCAGAAGAAGGAGAAGGAGAAGGTGAAGTCTGGAGGGTGAATCAGAAGAAGCAGAAGAAGGAGAAGGAGAAGGTGAAGACTGGAGGGTGAATCAGAAGAAGTAGAAGAAGGAGAAGGAGAAGGTGAAGTCTGGAGGGTGAATCAGAAGAAGTAGAAGAAGGAGAAGGAGAAGGCGAAGTCTGGAGGGTGAATCAGAAGAAGCAGAAGAAGGAGAATGAGAAGGTGAAGTCTGGAGGGTGAATCAGAAGAAGCAGAAGAAGGAGAAGGAGAAGATGAAGTCTGGAGGGTGAATCAGAAGAAGTAGAAGAAGGAGAAGGAGAAGGTGAGGTCTGGAGGGTGAATCAGAAGAAGCAGAAGAAGGAGAAGGAGAAGGTGAAGTCTGGAGGGTGAATCAGTAGAAGCAGAAGAAGGAGAAGGAGAAGGTGAAGTCTGGAGGGTGAATCAGAAGAAGCAGAAGAAGGAGAAGGAGAAGGTGAAGTCTGGAGGGAGAATCAGAAAAAGTAGAAGAAGGAGAAGGAGAAGGTGAAGTCTGGAGGGTGAATCAGAAGAAGTACAAGAAGGAGAAGGAGAAGGTGAAGTCTGCAGGGTGAATCAGAAGAAGCAGAAGAAGGAGAAGGAGAAGGTGAAGTCTGGAGGGTGAAGCAGAAGAAGTAGAAGAAGGAGAAGGAGAAGGTGAAGTCTGGAGGGTGAATCAGAAGAAGCAGAAGAAGGAGAAGGAGAAGGTGAAGTCTGGAGGGAGAATCAGAAGAAGCAGAAGAAGGAGAAGGAGAAGCTGAAGTCTGGAGGGTGAATCAGAAGATGCAGAATAAGGAGAAGGAGAAGGTGAAGTCTGGAGGGTGAATCAGAAGAAGCAGAAGAAGGAGAAGGAGAAGGTGAAGTCTGGAGGGTGAATCAGAAGAAGTAGAAGAAGGAGAAGGAGAAGGTGAAGTCTGGAGGGTGAAGCAGAAGAAGTAGAAGAAGGAGAAGGAGAAGGTGAAGTCAGGAGGGTGAATCAGAAGAAGTAGAAGAAGGAGAAGGAGAAGGTGAAGTCAGGAGGGTGAATCAGAAGAAGCAGAAGAAGGAGAAGGAGAAGGTGAAGTCTGGAGGGTGAATCAGAAGAATCAGAAGAAGGAGAAGGAGAAGGTGAAGTCTGGAGGGTGAATTAGAAGAAGCAGAAGAAAGAGAAGGAGAAGCTGAAGTCTGGAGGGTGAAGCAGAAAAGCAGAAGAAGGAGAAGGAGAAGGTGAAGACTGGAGCGTGAATCGGAAGAAGTAGAAGAAGGAGAAGGAGAAGGTGAAGTCTGGCGGGTGAAGCAGAAGAAGCAGAAGAAGGAGAAGGAGAAGGTGAAGTCAGGAGGGTGAATCAGAAGAAGTAGAAGAAGGAGAAGGAGAAGGTGAAGTCAGGAGGGTGAAGCAGAAGAAACAGAAGAAGGAGAAGAAGAAGGTGAAGTCTGGAGGGTGAAGCAGAAGAAGCAGAAGAAGGAGAAGGAGAAGGTGAAGTCTGGAGGGTGAAGCAGAAGAAGCAGAAGAAGGAGAAGGAGAAGGTGAAGTCAGGAGGGTGAATCAGAAGAAGCAGAAGAAGGAGAAGGAGAAGGTGAAGTCTGGAGGGTGAATCAGAAGAAGCAGAAGAAGGAGAAGGAGAAGATGAAGTCTGGAGGGTGAATCAGAAGAAGTAGAAGAAGGAGAAGGAGAAGGTGAGGTCTGGAGGGTGAATCAGAAGAAGCAGAAGAAGGAGAAGGAGAAGGTGAAGTCTGAAGGGTGAATCAGAAGAAGCAGAAGAAGGAGAAGGAGAAGGTGAAGTCTGGAGGGTGAATCAGAAGAAGCAGAAGAAGGAGAAGGAGAAGGTGAAGTCTGGAGGGAGAATCAGAAGAAGTAGAAGAAGGAGAAGGAGAAGGTGAAGTCTGGAGGGTGAATCAGAAGAAGTAGAAGAAGGAGAAGGAGAAGGTGAAGTCTGGAGGGTGAATCAGAAGAAGTAGAAGAAGGAGAAGGAGAAGGTGAAGTCTGGAGGGTGAATCAGAAGAAGCAGAAGAAGGAGAAGGAGAAGGTGAAGTCTGGAGGGTGAATCAGAAGAAGCAGAAGAAGGAGAAGGAGAAGGTGAAGTCTGGAGGGTGAATCAGAAGAAGCAGAAGAAGGAGAAGGAGAAGGTGAAGTCTGGAGGGTGTATCAGAAGAAGCAGAAGAAGGAGAAGGAGAAGGAGAAGGATGAGGTGAAGTCCGGAGGGTGAAGCAGAAGAAGCAGAAGAAGGAGAAGGAGAAGGAGAAGTCTGGAGGGTGAATCAGAAGAAGCAGAAGAAGGAGAAGGAGAAGGTGAAGTCAGGAGGGTGAATATGAAGAAGCAGAAGAAGGAGAAGGAGAAGGTGAAGTCTGGAGGGTGAATCAGAAGAAGCAGAAGAAGGAGAAGGAGAAGGTGAAGACTGGAGGGTGAATCAGAAGAAGTAGAAGAAGGAGAAGGAGAAGGTGATGTCTGGAGGGTGAATCAGAAGAAGTAGAAGAAGGAGAAGGAGAAGGCGAAGTCTGGAGGGTGAATCAGAAGAAGCAGAAGAAGGAGAATGAGAAGGTGAAGTCTGGAAGGTGAATCAGAAGAAGCAGAAGAAGGAGAAGGAGAAGATGAAGTCTGGAGGGTGAATCAGAAGAAGCAGAAGAAGGAGAAGGAGAAGATGAAGTCTGGAGGGTGAATCAGAAGAAGTAGAAGAAGGAGAAGGAGAAGGTGAAGTCTGGAGGGTGAATCAGTAGAAGCAGAAGAAGGAGAAGGAGAAGGTGAAGTCTGGAGGGTGAATCAGGAGAAGCAGAAGAAGGAGAAGGAGAAGGTGAAGTCTGGAGGGAGAATCAGAAAAAGTAGAAGAAGGAGAAGGAGAAGGTGAAGTCTGGAGGGTGAATCAGAAGAAGTACAAGAAGGAGAAGGAGAAGGTGAAGTCTGGAGGGTGAATCAGAAGAAGCAGAAGAAGGAGAAGGAGAAGGTGAAGTCTGGAGGGTGAATCAGAAGAAGCAGAAGAAGGAGAAGGAGAAGATGAAGTCTGGAGGGTGAATCAGAAGAAGTAGAAGAAGGAGAAGGAGAAGGTGAAGTCTGGAGGGTGAATCAGAAGAAGCAGAAGAAGGAGAAGGAGAAGGTGAAGTCTGGAGGGTGAATCAGAAGAAGCAGAAGAAGGAGAAGGAGAAGGTGAAATCTGGAGGGTGATTCAGAAGAAGCAGAATAAGGAGAAGGAGAAGGTGAAGTCTGGAGGGTGAATCAGAAGAAGCAGAAGAAGGAGAAGGAGAAGGTGAAGTCTGGAGGGTGAATCAGAAGAAGTAGAAGAAGGAGAAGGAGAAGGTGAAGTCTGGAGGGTGAAGCAGAAGAAGTAGAAGAAGGAGAACGAGAAGGTGAAGTCTGGAGGGTGAATCAGAAGAAGGAGAAGAAGGAGAAGGAGAAGGTGAAGTCTGGATGGTGAATCAGAAGAAGCAGAAGAAGGAGAAGGAGAAGGTGAAGTCTGGAGGGTGAATCAGAAGAAGCAGAAGAAGGAGAAGGAGAAGGTGAAGTCTGGAGGGTGAATCAGAAGAAGCAGAAGAAGGAGAAGGAGAAGGTGAAGTCTGGAGGGTGTATCAGAAGAAGCAGAAGAAGGAGAAGGAGAAGGAGCAGGATGAGGTGAAGTCCGGAGGGTGAAGCAGAAGAAGCAGAAGAAGGAGAAGGAGAAGGTGAAGTCTGGAGGGTGAATCAGAAGAAGCAGAAGAAGGAGAAGGAGAAGGTGAAATCAGGAGGGTGAATCAGAAGAAGCAGAAGAAGGAGAAGGAGAAGGTGAAGTCTGGAGGGTGAATCAGAAGAAGCAGAAGAAGGAGAAGGAGAAGGTGAAGACTGGAGGGTGAATCAGAAGAAGTAGAAGAAGGAGAAGGAGAAGGTGATGTCTGGAGGGTGAATCAGAAGAAGTAGAAGAAGGAGAAGGAGAAGTCGAAGTCTGGAGGGTGAATCAGAAGAAGCAGAAGAAGGAGAATGAGAAGGTGAAGTCTGGAGGGTGAATCAGAAGAAGCAGAAGAAGGAGAAGGAGAAGATGAAGTCTGGAGGGTGAATCAGAAGAAGTAGAAGAAGGAGAAGGAGAAGGTCAGGTCTGGAGGGTGAATCAGAAGAAGCAGAAGAAGGAGAAGGAGAAGGTGAAGTCTGGAGGGTGAATCAGTAGAAGCAGAAGAAGGAGAAGGAGAAGGTGAAGTCTGGAGGGTGAATAAGGAGAAGCAGAAGAAGGAGAAGGAGAAGGTGAAGTCTGGAGGGAGAATCAGAAAAAGTAGAAGAAGGAGAAGGAGAAGGTGAAGTCTGGAGGGTGAATCGGAAGAAGTACAAGAAGGAGAAGGAGAAGGTGAAGTCTGGAGGGTGAATCAGAAGAAGCAGAAGAAGGAGAAGGAGAAGGTGAAGTCTGGAGGGTGAATCAGAAGAAGCAGAAGAAGGAGAAGGAGAAGATGAAGTCTGGAGGGTGAATCAGAAGAAGTAGAAGAAGGAGAAGGAGAAGGTGAAGTCTAGAGGGTGAATCAGAAGAAGCAGAAGAAGGAGAAGGAGAAGGTGAAGTCTGGAGGGTGAATCAGAAGAAGCAGAAGAAGGAGAAGGAGAAGGTGAAGTCTGGAGGGTGAATCAGAAGAAGCAGAATAAGGAGAAGGAGAAGGTGAAGTCTGGAGGGTGAATCAGAAGAAGCAGAAGAAGGAGAAGGAGAAGGTGAAGACTGGAGGGTGAATCAGAAGAAGCAGAAGAAGGAGAAGGAGAAGGTGAAGACTGGAGGGTGAATCAGAAGAAGTAGAAGAAGGAGAAGGAGAAGGTGATGTCTGGAGGGTGAATCAGAAGAAGTAGAAGAAGGAGAAGGAGAAGGCGAAGTCTGGAGGGTGAATCAGAAGAAGCAGAAGAAGGAGAATGAGAAGGTGAAGTCTGGAGGGTGAATCAGAAGAAGCAGAAGAAGGAGAAGGAGAAGATGAAGTCTGGAGGGTGAATCAGAAGAAGTAGACGAAGGAGAAGGAGAAGGTGAAGTCTGAAGGGTGAATCAGAAGAAGCAGAAGAAGGAGAAGGAGAAGGTGAAGTCTGGAGGGTGAATCAGTAGAAGCAGAAGAAGGAGAAGGAGAAGGTGAAGTCTGGAGGGTGAATCAGGAGAAGCAGAAGAAGGAGAAGGAGAAGGTGAAGTCTGGAGGGAGAATCAGAAAAAGTAGAAGAAGGAGAAGGAGAAGGTGAAGTCTGGAGGGTGAATCAGAAGAAGTACAAGAAGGAGAAGGAGAAGGTGAAGTCTGGAGGGTGAATCAGAAGAAGCAGAAGAAGGAGAAGGAGAAGGTGAAGTCTGGAGGGTGAATCAGAAGAAGCAGAAGAAGGAGAAGGAGAAGATGAAGTCTGGAGGGTGAATCAGGAGAAGTAGAAGAAGGAGAAGGAGAAGGTGAAGTCTGGAGGGTGAATCAGAAGAAGCAGAAGAAGGAGAAGGAGAAGGTGAAGTCTGGAGGGTGAATCAGAAGAAGCAGAAGAAGGAGAAGGAGAAGGTGAAGTCTGGAGGGTGATTCAGAAGAAGCAGAATAAGGAGAAGGAGAAGGTGAAGTCTGGAGGGTGAATCAGAAGAAGCAGAAGAAGGAGAAGGAGAAGGTGAAGTCTGGAGGGTGAATCAGAAGAAGTAGAAGAAGGAGAAGGAGAAGGTGAAGTCTGGAGGGTGAAGCAGAAGAAGTAGAAGAAGGAGAACGAGAAGGTGAAGTCTGGAGGGTGAATCAGAAGAAGGAGAAGAAGGAGAAGGAGAAGGTGAAGTCTGGATGGTGAATCAGAAGAAGCAGAAGAAGGAGAAGGAGAAGGTGAAGTCTGGAGGGTGAATCAGAAGAAGCAGAAGAAGGAGAAGGAGAAGGTGAAGTCTGGAGGGTGAATCAGAAGAAGCAGAAGAAGGAGAAGGAGAAGGTGAAGTCTGGAGGGTGTATCAGAAGAAGCAGAAGAAGGAGAAGGAGAAGGAGAAGGATGAGGTGAAGTCCGGAGGGTGAAGCAGAAGAAGCAGAAGAAGGAGAAGGAGAAGGTGAAGTCTGGAGGGTGAATCAGAAGAAGCAGAAGAAGGAGAAGGAGAAGGTGAAGTCAGGAGGGTGAATCAGAAGAAGCAGAAGAAGGAGAAGGAGAAGGTGAAGTCTGGAGGGTGAATCAGAAGAAGCAGAAGAAGGAGAAGGAGAAGGTGAAGACTGGAGGGTGAATCAGAAGAAGTAGAAGAAGGAGAAGGAGAAGGTGATGTCTGGAGGGTGAATCAGAAGAAGTAGAAGAAGGAGAAGGAGAAGTCGAAGTCTGGAGGGTGAATCAGAAGAAGCAGAAGAAGGAGAATGAGAAGGTGAAGTCTGGAGGGTGAATCAGAAGAAGCAGAAGAAGGAGAAGGAGAAGATGAAGTCTGGAGGGTGAATCAGAAGAAATAGAAGAAGGAGAAGGAGAAGGTGAGGTCTGGAGGGTGAATCAGAAGAAGCAGAAGAAGGAGAAGGAGAAGGTGAAGTCTGGAGGGTGAATCAGTAGAAGCAGAAGAAGGAGAAGGAGAAGGTGAAGTCTGGAGGGTGAATAAGGAGAAGCAGAAGAAGGAGAAGGAGAAGGTGAAGTCTGGAGGGAGAATCAGAAAAAGTAGAAGAAGGAGAAGGAGAAGATGAAGTCTGGAGGGTGAATCAGAAGAAGTAGAAGAAGGAGAAGGAGAAGGTGAAGTCTAGAGGGTGAATCAGAAGAAGCAGAAGAAGGAGAAGGAGAAGGTGAAGTCTGGAGGGTGAATCAGAAGAAGCAGAAGAAGGAGAAGGAGAAGGTGAAGTCTGGAGGGTGAATCAGAAGAAGCAGAATAAGGAGAAGGAGAAGGTGAAGTCTGGAGGGTGAATCAGAAGAAGCAGAAGAAGGAGAAGGAGAAGGTGAAGTCTGGAGGGTGAATCAGAAGAAGTAGAAGAAGGAGAAGGAGAAGGTGAAGTCTGGAGGGTGAAGCAGAAGAAGTAGAAGAAGGAGAAGGAGAAGGTGAAGTCAGGAGGGTGAATCAGAAGAAGTAGAAGAAGGAGAAGGAGAAGGTGAAGTCAGGAGGGTGAATCAGAAGAATCAGAAGAAGGAGAAGGAGAAGGTGAAGTCTGGAGGGTGAATCAGAAGAAGCAGAAGAAAGAGAAGGAGAAGCTGAAGTCTGGAGGGTGAAGCAGAAGAAGCAGAAGAAGGAGAAGGAGAAGGTGAAGACTGGAGCGTGAATCAGAAGAAGTAAAAGAAGGAGAAGGAGAAGGTGAAGTCTGGAGGGTGAAGCAGAAGAAGCAGAAGAAGGAGAAGGAGAAGGTGAAGTCAGGAGGGTGAATCAGAAGAAGTAGAAGAAGGAGAAGGAGAAGGTGAAGTCAGGAGGGTGAAGCAGAAGAAGCAGAAGAAGGAGAAGGAGAAGGTGAAGTCTGGAGGGTGAAGCAGAAGAAGCAGAAGAAGGAGAAGGAGAAGGTGAAGTCTGGAGGGTGAAGCAGAAGAAGCAGAAGAAGGAGAAGGAGAAGGTGAAGTCTGGAGGGTGAATCAGAAGAAGCAGAAGAAAGAGAAGGAGAAGCTGAAGTCTGGAGGGTGAAGCAGAAGAAGCAGAAGAAGGAGAAGGAGAAGGTGAAGACTGGAGCGTGAATCAGAAGAAGTAGAAGAAGGAGAAGGAGAAGGTGAAGTCTGGAGGGTGAATCAGAAGAAGCAGAAGAAGGAGAAGGAGAAGGTGAAGTCTGGAAGGTGAATCAGAAGAAGTAGAAGAAGGAGAAGGAGAAGGTGAAGTCTGGAGGGTGAAGCAGAAGAAGCAGAAGAAGGAGAAGGAGAAGGTGAAGTCTGGAGGGTGAAGCAGAAGAAGCAGAAGAAGGAGAAGGAGAAGGTGAAGTCTGGAGGGTGAATCAGAAGAAGCAGAAGAAAGAGAAGGAGAAGCTGAAGTCTGGAGGGTGAAGCAGAAGAAGCAGAAGAAGGAGAAGGAGAAGGTGAAGACTGGAGCGTGAATCAGAAGAAGTAAAAGAAGGAGAAGGAGAAGGTGAAGTCTGGAGGGTGAAGCAGAAGAAGCAGAAGAAGGAGAAGGAGAAGGTGAAGTCAGGAGGGTGAAGCAGAAGAAGCAGAAGAAGGAGAAGGAGAAGGTGAAGTCTGGAGGGTGAAGCAGAAGAAGCAGAAGAAGGAGAAGGAGAAGGTGAAGTCTGGAGGGTGAAGCAGAAGAAGCAGAAGAAGGAGAAGGAGAAGGTGAAGTCAGGAGGGTGAATCAGAAGAAGTAGAAGAAGGAGAAGGAGAAGGTGAAGTCTGGAGGGTGAATCAGAAGAAGTAGAAGAAGGAGAAGGAGAAGGTGAGGTCTGGAGGGTGAATCAGAAGAAGCAGAAGAAGGAGAAGGAGAAGGTGAAATCTGGAGGGAGAAGCAGAAGAAGTAGAAGAAGGAGAAGGAGAAGGTGAAGACTGGAGGGTGAATCAGAAGAAGTAGAAGAAGGAGAAGGAGAAGGTGAAGTCTGGAGGGTGAATCAGAAGAAGTAGAAGAAGGAGAAGGAGAAGGTGAAGTCTGGAGGGTGAATCAGAAGAAGCAGAAGAAGGAGAAGGAGAAGGTGAAGTCTGGAAGTTGAATCAGAAGAAGTAGAAGAAGGAGAAGGAGAAGGTGTAGTCTGGAGGGTGAAGCAGAAGAAGTAGACGAAGGAGAAGGAGAAGTTGAAGTCTGGAGGGTGTATCAGAAGAAGCAGAAGAAGGAGAAGGAGAAGGAGGAGGTGAAGTCTGGAGGGTGAAGCAGAAGAAGCAGAAGAAGGAGAAGGAGAAGGTGAAGTCCGAAGGGGGAATCAGAAGAAGCAGAAGAAGGAGAAGGAGAAGGTGAAGTCAGGAGGGTGAATCAGAAGAAGCAGAAGAAGGAGAAGGAGAAGGTGAAGTCTGGAGGGTGAATCAGAAGAAGCAGAAGAAGGAGAAGGAGAAGGTGAAGACTGGAGGGTGAATCAGAAGAAGTAGAAGAAGGAGAAGGAGAAGGTGAAGTCTGGAGGGTGAATCAGAAGAAGTAGAAGAAGGAGAAGGAGAAGGCGAAGTCTGGAGGGTGAATCAGAAGAAGCAGAAGAAGGAGAAGGAGAAGGTGAAGTCTGGAGGATGAATCAGAAGAAGCAGAAGAAGGACAAGGAGAAGATGAAGTCTGGAGGGTGAATCAGAAGAAGCAGAAGAAGGAGAAGGAGAAGGTGAGGTCTGGAGGGTGAATCAGAAGAAGCAGAGGAAGGAGAAGGAGAAGGTGAAGTCTGGAGGGTGAAGCAGAAGAAGCAGAAGAAGGAGAAGGAGAAGGTGAAGTCAGGAGGGTGAATCAGAAGAAGTAGAAGAAGGAGAAGGAAAAGGTGAAGTCTGGAGGATGAATCAGAAGAAGTAGAAGAAGGAGAAGGAGAAGGTGAAGTCTGGAGGGTGAATCAGAAGAAGTAGAAGAAGGAGAAGGAGAAGGTGAAGTCTGGAGGGTGAATCAGAAGAAGCAGAAGAAGGAGAAGGAGAAGGTGAAGTCTGGAGGGAGAAGCAGAAGAATTAGAAGAAGGAGAAGGAGAAGGTGAAGTCTGGAGGGTGAATCAGAAGAAGTAGAAGAAGGAGAAGGAGAAGATGAAGTCTGGAGGGTGAATCAGAAGAAGTAGAAGAAGGAGAAGGAGAAGGTGAAGTCTGGAGGGTGAATCAGAAGAAGCAGAAGAAGGAGAAGGAGAAGGTGAAGTCTGGAGGGTGAATCAGAAGAAGTAGAAGAAGGAGAAGGAGAAGGTGTAGTCTGGAGGGTGAAGCAGAAGAAGTAGACGAAGGAGAAGGAGAAGGTGAAGTCTGGAGGGTGTATCAGAAGAAGCAGAAGAAGGAGAAGGAGAAGGAGGAGGTGAAGTCTGGAGGGTGAAGCAGAAGAAGCAGAAGAAGCAGAAGGAGAAGGTGAAGTCTGGAGGGTGAATCAGAAGAAGCAGAAGAAGGAGAAGGAGAAGGTGAGGTCAGGAGGGTGAATCAGAAGAAGCAGAAGAAGGAGAAGGAGAAGGTGAAGTCTGGAGGGTGAATCAGAAGAAGCAGAAGAAGGAGAAGGAGAAGGTGAAGACTGGAGGGTGAATCAGAAGAAGTAGAAGAAGGAGAAGGAGAAGTTGAAGACTGGAGGGTGAATCAGAAGAAGTAGAAGAAGGAGAAGGAGAAGGCGAAGTCTGGAGGGTGAATCAGAAGAAGCAGAAGAAGGAGAATGAGAAGGTGAAGTCTGGAGGGTGAATCAGAAGAAGCAGAAGAAGGAGAAGGAGAAGATGAAGTCTGGAGGGTGAATCAGAAGAAGTAGAAGGAGAAGGAGAAGGTGAGGTCTGGAGGGTGAATCAGAAGAAGCAGAAGAAGGAGAAGGAGAAGGTGAAGTCTGAAGGGTGAATCAGAAGAAGCAGAAGAAGGAGAAGGAGAAGGTGAAGTCTGGAGGGTGAATCAGAAGAAGCAGAAGAAGGAGAAGGAGAAGGTGAAGTCTGGAGGGTGAATCAGAAGAAGCAGAAGAAGGAGAAGGAGAAGGTGAAGTCTGGAGGGAGAATCAGAAAAAGTAGAAGAAGGAGAAGGAGAAGGTGAAGTCTAGAGGGTGAATCAGAAGAAGTAGAAGAAGGAGAAGGAGAAGGTGAAGTCTGGAGGGTGAATCAGAAGAAGCAGAAGAAGGAGAAGGAGAAGGTGAAGTCTGGAGGGTGAATCAGAAGAAGCAGAGGAAGGAGAAGGAGAAGATGAAGTCTGGAGGGTGAATCAGAAGAAGTAGAAGAAGGAGAAGGGGAAGGTGAAGTCTGGAGGGTGAATCAGAAGAAGCAGAAGAAGGAGAAGGAGAAGGTGAAGTCTGGAGGGTGAATGAGAAGAAGCAGAAGAAGGAGAAGGAGAAGGTGAAGTCTGGAGGGTGAATCAGAAGAAGCAGAATAAGGAGAAGGAGAAGGTGAAGTCTGGAGGGTGAATCAGAAGAAGCAGAAGAAGGAGAAGGAGAAGGTGAAGTCTGGAGGGTGAATCAGAAGAAGTAGAAGAAGGAGAAGGAGAAGGTGAAGTCTGGAGGGTGAAGCAGAAGAAGTAGAAGAAGGAGAAGGAGAGGGTGAAGTCAGGAGGGTGAATCAGAAGAAGTAGAAGAAGGAGAAGGAGATGGTGAAGTCAGGAGGGTGAATCAGAAGAAGCAGAAGAAGGAGAAGGAGAAGGTGAAGTCTGGAGGGTGAATCAGAAGAATCAGAAGAAGGAGAAGGAGAAGGTGAAGTCTGGAGGGTGAATCAGAAGAAGCAGAAGAAAGAGAAGGAGAAGCTGAAGTCTGGAGGGTGAAGCAGAAGAAGCAGAAGAAGGAGAAGGAGAAGGTGAAGACTGGAGCGTGAATCAGAAGAAGTAGAAGAAGGAGAAGGAGAAGGTGAAGTCTGGAGGGTGAAGCAGAAGAAGCAGAAGAAGGAGAAGGAGAAGGTGAAGTCAGGAGGGTGAATCAGAAGAAGTAGAAGAAGGAGAAGGAGAAGGTGAAGTCAGGAGGGTGAAGCAGAAGAAGCAGAAGAAGGAGAAGGAGAAGGTGAAGTCTGGAGGGTGAAGCAGAAGAAGCAGAAGAAGGAGAAGGAGAAGGTGAAGTCTGGAGGGTGAAGCAGAAGAAGCAGAAGAAGGAGAAGGTGAAGTCAGGAGGGTGAATCAGAAGAAGTAGAAGTAGGAGAAGGAGAAGGTGAAGTCTGGAGGGTGAATCAGAAGAAGTAGAAGAAGGAGAAGGAGAAGGTGAGGTCTGGAGGGTGAATCAGAAGAAGCAGAAGAAGGAGAAGGAGAAGGTGAAATCTGGAGGGAGAAGCAGAAGAAGTAGAAAAGGAGAAGGAGAAGGTGAAGACTGGAGGGTGAATCAGAAGAAGTAGAAGAAGGAGAAGGAGAAGGTGAAGTCTGGAGGGTGAATCAGAAGAAGTAGAAGAAGGAGAAGGAGAAGGTGAAGTCTGGAGGGTGAATCAGAAGAAGCAGAAGAAGGAGAAGGAGAAGGTGAAGTCTGGAAGGTGAATCAGAAGAAGTAGAAGAAGGAGAAGGAGAAGGTGTAGTCTGGAGGGTGAAGCAGAAGAAGTAGACGAAGGAGAAGGAGAAGTTGAAGTCTGGAGGGTGTATCAGAAGAAGCAGAAGAAGGAGAAGGAGAAGGAGGAGGTGAAGTCTGGAGGGTGAAGCAGAAGAAGCAGAAGAAGGAGAAGGAGAAGGTGAAGTCCGAAGGGGGAATCAGAAGAAGCAGAAGAAGGAGAAGGAGAAGGTGAAGTCAGGAGGGTGAATCAGAAGAAGCAGAAGAAGGAGAAGGAGAAGGTGAAGTCTGGAGGGTGAATCAGAAGAAGCAGAAGAAGGAGAAGGAGAAGGTGAAGACTGGAGGGTGAATCAGAAGAAGTAGAAGAAGGAGAAGGAGAAGGTGAAGTCTGGAGGGTGAATCAGAAGAAGTAGAAGAAGGAGAAGGAGAAGGCGAAGTCTGGAGGGTGAATCAGAAGAAGCAGAAGAAGGAGAAGGAGAAGGTGAAGTCTGGAGGATGAATCAGAAGAAGCAGAAGAAGGACAAGGAGAAGATGAAGTCTGGAGGGTGAATCAGAAGAAGCAGAAGAAGGAGAAGGAGAAGGTGAGGTCTGGAGGGTGAATCAGAAGAAGCAGAGGAAGGAGAAGGAGAAGGTGAAGTCTGGAGGGTGAAGCAGAAGAAGCAGAAGAAGGAGAAGGAGAAGGTGAAGTCAGGAGGGTGAATCAGAAGAAGTAGAAGAAGGAGAAGGAAAAGGTGAAGTCTGGAGGATGAATCAGAAGAAGTAGAAGAAGGAGAAGGAGAAGGTGAAGTCTGGAGGGTGAATCAGAAGAAGTAGAAGAAGTAGAAGGAGAAGGTGAAGTCTGGAGGGTGAATCAGAAGAAGCAGAAGAAGGAGAAGGAGAAGGTGAAGTCTGGAGGGAGAAGCAGAAGAATTAGAAGAAGGAGAAGGAGAAGGTGAAGTCTGGAGGGTGAATCAGAAGAAGTAGAAGAAGGAGAAGGAGAAGATGAAGTCTGGAGGGTGAATCAGAAGAAGTAGAAGAAGGAGAAGGAGAAGGTGAAGTCTGGAGGGTGAATCAGAAGAAGCAGAAGAAGGAGAAGGAGAAGGTGAAGTCTGGAGGGTGAATCAGAAGAAGTAGAAGAAGGAGAAGGAGAAGGTGTAGTCTGGAGGGTGAAGCAGAAGAAGTAGACGAAGGAGAAGGAGAAGGTGAAGTCTGGAGGGTGTATCAGAAGAAGCAGAAGAAGGAGAAGGAGAAGGAGGAGGTGAAGTCTGGAGGGTGAAGCAGAAGAAGCAGAAGAAGGAGAAGGAGAAGGTGAAGTCTGGAGGGTGAATCAGAAGAAGCAGAAGAAGGAGAAGGAGAAGGTGAAGTCAGGAGGGTGAATCAGAAGAAGCAGAAGAAGGAGAAGGAGAAGGTGAAGTCTGGAGGGTGAATCAGAAGAAGCAGAAGAAGGAGAAGGAGAAGGTGAAGACTGGAGGGTGAATCAGAAGAAGTAGAAGTAGGAGAAGGAGAAGTTGAAGTCTGGAGGGTGAATCAGAAGAAGTAGAAGAAGGAGAAGGAGAAGGCGAAGTCTGGAGGGTGAATCAGAAGAAGCAGAAGAAGGAGAATGAGAAGGTGAAGTCTGGAGGGTGAATCAGAAGAAGCAGAAGAAGGAGAAGGAGAAGATGAAGTCTGGAGGGTGAATCAGAAGAAGTAGAAGAAGGAGAAGGAGAAGGTGAGGTCTGGAGGGTGAATCAGAAGAAGCAGAAGAAGGAGAAGGAGAAGGTGAAGTCTGAAGGGTGAATCAGAAGAAGCAGAAGAAGGAGAAGGAGAAGGTGAAGTCTGGAGGGTGAATCAGAAGAAGCAGAAGAAGGAGAAGGAGAAGGTGAAGTCTGGAGGGTGAATCAGAAGAAGCAGAAGAAGGAGAAGGAGAAGGTGAAGTCTGGAGGGAGAATCAGAAAAAGTAGAAGAAGGAGAAGGAGAAGGTGAAGTCTAGAGGGTGAATCAGAAGAAGTAGAAGAAGGAGAAGGAGAAGGTGAAGTCTGGAGGGTGAATCAGAAGAAGCAGAAGAAGGAGAAGGAGAAGGTGAAGTCTGGAGGTTGAATCAGAAGAAGCAGAAGAAGGAGAAGGAGAAGATGAAGTCTGGAGGGTGAATCAGAAGAAGTAGAAGAAGGAGAAGGGGAAGGTGAAGTCTGGAGGGTGAATCAGAAGAAGCAGAAGAAGGAGAAGGAGAAGGTGAAGTCTGGAGGGTGAATGAGAAGAAGCAGAAGAAGGAGAAGGAGAAGGTGAAGTCTGGAGGGTGAATCAGAAGAAGCAGAATAAGGAGAAGGAGAAGGTGAAGTCTGGAGGGTGAATCAGAAGAAGCAGAAGAAGGAGAAGGAGAAGGTGAAGTCTGGAGGGTGAATCAGAAGAAGTAGAAGAAGGAGAAGGAGAAGGTGAAGTCTGGAGGGTGAAGCAGAAGAAGTAGAAGAAGGAGAAGGAGAGGGTGAAGTCAGGAGGGTGAATCAGAAGAAGTAGAAGAAGGAGAAGGAGAAGGTGAAGTCAGGAGGGTGAATCAGAAGAAGCAGAAGAAGGAGAAGGAGAAGGTGAAGTCTGGAGGGTGAATCAGAAGAATCAGAAGGAGGAGAAGGAGAAGGTGAAGTCTGGAGGGTGAATCAGAAGAAGCAGAAGAAAGAGAAGGAGAAGCTGAAGTCTGGAGGGTGAAGCAGAAGAAGCAGAAGAAGGAGAAGGAGAAGGTGAAGACTGGAGCGTGAATCAGAAGAAGTAGAAGAAGGAGAAGGAGAAGGTGAAGTCTGGAGGGTGAAGCAGAAGAAGCAGAAGAAGGAGAAGGAGAAGGTGAAGTCAGGAGGGTGAATCAGAAGAAGTAGAAGAAGGAGAAGGAGAAGGTGAAGTCAGGAGGGTGAAGCAGAAGAAGCAGAAGAAGGAGAAGGAGAAGGTGAAGTCTGGAGGGTGAAGCAGAAGAAGCAGAAGAAGGAGAAGGAGAAGGTGAAGTCTGGAGGGTGAAGCAGAAGAAGCAGAAGAAGGAGAAGGTGAAGTCAGGAGGGTGAATCAGAAGAAGTAGAAGAAGGAGAAGGAGAAGGTGAGGTCTGGAGGGTGAATCAGAAGAAGCAGAAGAAGGAGAAGGAGAAGGTGAAATCTGGAGGGTGAAGCAGATGAAGTAGAAGAAGGAGAAGGAGAAGGTGAAGACTGGAGGGTGAATCAGAAGAGGTAGAAGAAGGAGAAGGAGAAGGTGAAGTCTGGAGGGTGAATCAGAAGAAGTAGAAGAAGGAGAAGGAGAAGGTTAAGTCTGGCGGGTGAATCAGAAGAAGCAGAAGAAGGAGAAGGAGAAGGTGAAGTCTGGAGGGTGAATCAGAAAAAGTAGAAGAAGGAGAAGGAGAAGGTGTAGTCTGGAGGGTGAAGCAGAAGAAGTAGACGAAGGAGAAGGAGAAGGTGAAGTCTGGAGGGTGTATCAGAAGAAGCAGAAGAAGGAGAATGAGAAGGAGGAGGTGAAGCCTGGAGGGTGAAGCAGAAGAAGCAGAAGAAGGAGAAGGAGAAGGTGAAGTCTGGAGGGTGAATCAGAAGAATCAGAAGAAGGAGAAGGAGAAGCTGAAGTCTGGAGGGTGAAGCAGAAGAAGCAGAAGAAGGAGAAGGAGAAGGTGAAGACTGGAGCGTGAATCAGAAGAAGTAGAAGAAGGAGAAGGAGAAGGTGAAGTCTGGAGGGTGAAGCAGAAGAAGCAGAAGAAGGAGAAGGAGAAGGTGAAGTCAGGAGGGTGAATCAGAAGAAGTAGAAGAAGGAGAAGGAGAAGGTGAAGTCAGGAGGGTGAAGCAGAAGAAGCAGAAGAAGGAGAAGGAGAAGGTGAAGTCTGGAGGGTGAAGCAGAAGAAGCAGAAGAAGGAGAAGGAGAAGGTGAAGACTGGAGCGTGAATCAGAAGAAGTAGAAGAAGGAGAAGGAGAAGGTGAAGTCTGGAGGGTGAAGCAGAAGAAGCAGAAGAAGGAGAAGGAGAAGGTGAAGTCAGGAGGGTGAATCAGAAGAAGTAGAAGAAGGAGAAGGAGAAGGTGAAGTCAGGAGGGTGAAGCAGAAGAAGCAGAAGAAGGAGAAGGAGAAGGTGAAGTCTGGAGGGTGAAGCAGAAGAAGCAGAAGAAGGAGAAGGAGAAGGTGAAGACTGGAGCGTGAATCAGAAGAAGTAGAAGAAGGAGAAGGAGAAGGTGAAGTCTGGAGGGTGAAGCAGAAGAAGCAGAAGAAGGAGAAGGAGAAGGTGAAGTCAGGAGGGTGAATCAGAAGAAGTAGAAGAAGGAGAAGGAGAAGGTGAAGTCAGGAGGGTGAAGCAGAAGAAGCAGAAGAAGGAGAAGGAGAAGGTGAAGTCTGGAGGGTGAAGCAGAAGAAGCAGAAGAAGGAGAAGGAGAAGGTGAAGTCTGGAGGGTGAAGCAGAAGAAGCAGAAGAAGGAGAAGGTGAAGTCAGGAGGGTGAATCAGAAGAAGTAGAAGTAGGAGAAGGAGAAGGTGAAGTCTGGAGGGTGAATCAGAAGAAGTAGAAGAAGGAGAAGGAGAAGGTGAGGTCTGGAGGGTGAATCAGAAGAAGCAGAAGAAGGAGAAGGAGAAGGTGAAATCTGGAGGGAGAAGCAGAAGAAGTAGAAAAGGAGAAGGAGAAGGTGAAGTCAGGAGGGTGAAGCAGAAGAAGCAGAAGAAGGAGAAGGAGAAGGTGAAGTCTGGAGGGTGAAGCAGAAGAAGCAGAAGAAGGAGAAGGAGAAGGTGAAGACTGGAGCGTGAATCAGAAGAAGTAGAAGAAGGAGAAGGAGAAGGTGAAGTCTGGAGGGTGAAGCAGAAGAAGCAGAAGAAGGAGAAGGAGAAGGTGAAGTCAGGAGGGTGAATCAGAAGAAGTAGAAGAAGGAGAAGGAGAAGGTGAAGTCAGGAGGGTGAAGCAGAAGAAGCAGAAGAAGGAGAAGGAGAAGGTGAAGTCTGGAGGGTGAAGCAGAAGAAGCAGAAGAAGGAGAAGGAGAAGGTGAAGTCTGGAGGGTGAAGCAGAAGAAGCAGAAGAAGGAGAAGGTGAAGTCAGGAGGGTGAATCAGAAGAAGTAGAAGTAGGAGAAGGAGAAGGTGAAGTCTGGAGGGTGAATCAGAAGAAGTAGAAGAAGGAGAAGGAGAAGGTGAGGTCTGGAGGGTGAATCAGAAGAAGCAGAAGAAGGAGAAGGAGAAGGTGAAATCTGGAGGGAGAAGCAGAAGAAGTAGAAAAGGAGAAGGAGAAGGTGAAGACTGGAGGGTGAATCAGAAGAAGTAGAAGAAGGAGAAGGAGAAGGTGAAGTCTGGAGGGTGAATCAGAAGAAGTAGAAGAAGGAGAAGGAGAAGGTGAAGTCTGGAGGGTGAATCAGAAGAAGCAGAAGAAGGAGAAGGAGAAGGTGAAGTCTGGAAGGTGAATCAGAAGAAGTAGAAGAAGGAGAAGGAGAAGGTGTAGTCTGGAGGGTGAAGCAGAAGAAGTAGACGAAGGAGAAGGAGAAGTTGAAGTCTGGAGGGTGTATCAGAAGAAGCAGAAGAAGGAGAAGGAGAAGGAGGAGGTGAAGTCTGGAGGGTGAAGCAGAAGAAGCAGAAGAAGGAGAAGGAGAAGGTGAAGTCCGAAGGGGGAATCAGAAGAAGCAGAAGAAGGAGAAGGAGAAGGTGAAGTCAGGAGGGTGAATCAGAAGAAGCAGAAGAAGGAGAAGGAGAAGGTGAAGTCTGGAGGGTGAATCAGAAGAAGCAGAAGAAGGAGAAGGAGAAGGTGAAGACTGGAGGGTGAATCAGAAGAAGTAGAAGAAGGAGAAGGAGAAGGTGAAGTCTGGAGGGTGAATCAGAAGAAGTAGAAGAAGGAGAAGGAGAAGGCGAAGTCTGGAGGGTGAATCAGAAGAAGCAGAAGAAGGAGAAGGAGAAGGTGAAGTCTGGAGGATGAATCAGAAGAAGCAGAAGAAGGACAAGGAGAAGATGAAGTCTGGAGGGTGAATCAGAAGAAGCAGAAGAAGGAGAAGGAGAAGGTGAGGTCTGGAGGGTGAATCAGAAGAAGCAGAGGAAGGAGAAGGAGAAGGTGAAGTCTGGAGGGTGAAGCAGAAGAAGCAGAAGAAGGAGAAGGAAAAGGTGAAGTCTGGAGGATGAATCAGAAGAAGTAGAAGAAGGAGAAGGAGAAGGTGAAGTCTGGAGGGTGAATCAGAAGAAGTAGAAGAAGGAGAAGGAGAAGGTGAAGTCTGGAGGGTGAATCAGAAGAAGCAGAAGAAGGAGAAGGAGAAGGTGAAGTCTGGAGGGAGAAGCAGAAGAATTAGAAGAAGGAGAAGGAGAAGGTGAAGTCTGGAGGGTGAATCAGAAGAAGTAGAAGAAGGAGAAGGAGAAGATGAAGTCTGGAGGGTGAATCAGAAGAAGTAGAAGAAGGAGAAGGAGAAGGTGAAGTCTGGAGGGTGAATCAGAAGAAGCAGAAGAAGGAGAAGGAGAAGGTGAAGTCTGGAGGGTGAATCAGAAGAAGTAGAAGAAGGAGAAGGAGAAGGTGTAGTCTGGAGGGTGAAGCAGAAGAAGTAGACGAAGGAGAAGGAGAAGGTGAAGTCTGGAGGGTGTATCAGAAGAAGCAGAAGAAGGAGAAGGAGAAGGAGGAGGTGAAGTCTGGAGGGTGAAGCAGAAGAAGCAGAAGAAGGAGAAGGAGAAGGTGAAGTCTGGAGGGTGAATCAGAAGAAGCAGAAGAAGGAGAAGGAGAAGGTGAAGTCAGGAGGGTGAATCAGAAGAAGCAGAAGAAGGAGAAGGAGAAGGTGAAGTCTGGAGGGTGAATCAGAAGAAGCAGAAGAAGGAGAAGGAGAAGGTGAAGACTGGAGGGTGAATCAGAAGAAGTAGAAGTAGGAGAAGGAGAAGTTGAAGTCTGGAGGGTGAATCAGAAGAAGTAGAAGAAGGAGAAGGAGAAGGCGAAGTCTGGAGGGTGAATCAGAAGAAGCAGAAGAAGGAGAATGAGAAGGTGAAGTCTGGAGGGTGAATCAGAAGAAGCAGAAGAAGGAGAAGGAGAAGATGAAGTCTGGAGGGTGAATCAGAAGAAGTAGAAGAAGGAGAAGGAGAAGGTGAGGTCTGGAGGGTGAATCAGAAGAAGCAGAAGAAGGAGAAGGAGAAGGTGAAGTCTGAAGGGTGAATCAGAAGAAGCAGAAGAAGGAGAAGGAGAAGGTGAAGTCTGGAGGGTGAATCAGAAGAAGCAGAAGAAGGAGAAGGAGAAGGTGAAGTCTGGAGGGTGAATCAGAAGAAGCAGAAGAAGGAGAAGGAGAAGGTGAAGTCTGGAGGGAGAATCAGAAAAAGTAGAAGAAGGAGAAGGAGAAGGTGAAGTCTAGAGGGTGAATCAGAAGAAGTAGAAGAAGGAGAAGGAGAAGGTGAAGTCTGGAGGGTGAATCAGAAGAAGCAGAAGAAGGAGAAGGAGAAGGTGAAGTCTGGAGGTTGAATCAGAAGAAGCAGAAGAAGGAGAAGGAGAAGATGAAGTCTGGAGGGTGAATCAGAAGAAGTAGAAGAAGGAGAAGGGGAAGGTGAAGTCTGGAGGGTGAATCAGAAGAAGCAGAAGAAGGAGAAGGAGAAGGTGAAGTCTGGAGGGTGAATGAGAAGAAGCAGAAG